>NC_091131.1:31057052-31357990 GCF_040183065.1 Periplaneta americana | reverse complement strand
TTTCTCCGTTCCATTACTCTTTCATCGTAGTATGTGGGTAGCATTGTCCGGTTGAAAATAACCATATTGTTTTTCTTCGTCTGTAAGCTAGCCGAAAAATGGAGGCAGTATTATATTCACATACACGTATGTATTCACAGTTGTGTTATAAAATATTGGCCCGATCATTTGTCTCGCACTAACCATACAACAAACCCCTACTTTATCACTGTACCGTATGCGGATTTTCATCGTTCCAATATCGCACATATCGAGAACTGACATGACCATTGAGATAAAAACCATGCCTTATCAGAATATTAACTGTGAAACAAGGTGTCCATTGTAAACATTTTCAAGAAATCAATTGCAGAATCGTATTCTAGGGACAAAATCTCTTTGCTTGATTTCTTGCACAAACCTTGTTTTATATGGTCGGAATTGAATTACCTTGATTGCTTTGTGAGCTAACCTGCAAAATATGTTTGTTTCTTGAGCTAGCAATGAAGAGATTTCTTTGGACATAATTCTGATCTCACTTTAATATCTTCAAGTTTTTCTGCAGTTAAAACATGCTGTTTACGCTCCCTAGGCTTGTCACAAACTGGACTTCTTGTATTAACTTCGAAACGCAATACTGTGTAGGAATTGTTGGATTGGGAAATTTTCGCACAAATCTACGAATGCATTTGCTATAATTGTTCCAACCATCCCGTATTATAAAGATAAATACCAACTTAACGATATCAGTGTTATGGGATTGATGTTTGGAGCAAGAGGAACGATAACCAACTTCTCTCCTCAATTCTGTAAGACCCTAGGACTGCACAAATCTTTTCTGAATGAACTGGCCCTCCTCATAATTAGAGAGTCAGTCAAACTTTTACGGAACCACGTGTATGGACTCTAATTCAGTGTATGGAAAAAATTGACGCACCATTATCATTTTTCTTTTTCATTCTTAGCTTTCATTGATTCTTTACTTGAATTTTTTTTTTTCTTCTGTAAACTGCCATTGTTTGTTTGTGTATTTGTTTGCCTTTTTTCTTACTCTTTTAGCTCTCATCTTCTATTTGTTCTTGTATTGTTTTGTATGCTTTGTCTAATGGCAGCCTCTAATTTGAGGAAGCTTTGATAAATAAATAAATAAATAACATTCCACTAGATAAATTCTTTCTTCATCTCACAAAATACGTGTACACAACAGCGAACTTCAAACTCAACTGAATTAAGATACATTGGAACCTGGGACATACATCACAGCCAAGATCGCTTATGGCGCGCACACTTTTGCTGCCACTTGGCCTGTAATACAAGCATTTCTCGTAAAATTAACTATCTGTAGATATGAGGGTTGACATGTATTAATAAAAGTACTCAAGCATATTTGTAGAAGTTTAAGTTCTTATTTCTTTTACACCTTTAATTATATTGGGAATAATTTCGGACTCATAGTGACACATTTAGTAGATATATGAATGTTATATCATTTTCTACCAGCTGCTTCAATACAATACTTAAAATTTTATTGTATAACTACCAGGATTTGAATTAAACTTGTAGCAAACTTTTTAAGTGTTATTATGATGTACCGAAGTACATATGTGTTGCCTAATGCATCACTCATGTATGCTGTTTTTTTCTAAGCGACACAAATTCAACAAATAACTTACCTTCATTGCATTCAAAGAAATTGGTCCTGGGCCAAAGACTTCAGAAGCGCCTTAGGTTTTCTACTATTTGGTCCAGGGCATATGCATTTTTTGTTGACAATCAGTTGGCAGTAATGCATTCTGGTAAATTACCAGTTATAACTTCGTTACTGTTGATGTATACTGTTATATAAAATTGATCATTGGCTGAGAAGAAACTGCCTACTGAAGGATGCACTGGAAGGAATGGTGAACAGAAGAAACGTTTGAGGCAGAAGGGATCAGATTATAGACTACAGAGACTAAAAGAAAGGTCGAAAATATGGAAGGTTGGAGAATGCTGGGTTTGCAGTGAATGACCTGTCTTTGGGCAGAAAACTATGAATGAATAAATGGATGATCATACCGATCTGTGTATTTCTTTGATGGCAAGCAATTGTATGGACAGCAGTTAATCTGTTGACACTAACAACTCCTATTTAAGGGGACCAGATATCTCGAAGTAGTTTAAAGGGAGAAAGTATCATGACAGTCAAATCAACTTAAATGATTTAATGGAGAGATAAAGCATTGAACAACAATCTGTAAAAGTTTCAGGTCTGTATCTTTAATGGTTTAAGAGCTGAGTGTACCACAATATTGAAAATTTAACATTGCCAAGATAGGAGGTATCCGGTCCCCTTAAAAAATGCGTGAATTACTTATACTCTATCCGCTTAGAGAACGACTCTGACAGTTGCGTGCAGCATGTCAATGTGCACCGGCCGAAGCTACAGAGCTGCTCGGCTCGCATGGCGGGACAATCGAAAGTGTTTCGCTTACTACTTTACCGTCACCTACTGCCGCCAATGCTCTACTGGTATGGATGGCACGTCAGCTACAATGGCTATTTACGCCCTTATCTAAAATTCTTAACATAGACATAGATCTAGGTAGCTAGATATTCTTTATTGCCAATAGACTTGTAGTGCAAGTGTCTGACATTGTCAACAGAATAAGTACATACAATACAACTAAGTATAAATCAATCATCAGCTTAACAGCCCAAAGCGGGCTACATCCTGTCTCAAAACTGATTTCCAGGCATCCCTATTTCTGGTGACATGTCACTAATTCCTGATCCCCAACCATTTCACATCCTCCTAGATCCCATCCATCCATCTCAGTCTCGGTCTCCCAACATTTCTTCTATTCTCCACTCTGCTTTCCATTATCCTCCTCGCCATATCCCCTCTCCCCTTCCTCTGAATATGTCCAGCTTATCTTAGTCTTGCCACTCTAATATCTGTAATGTCTGAGGAATCATATAGTTGATAGAGTTCTGTGTTGTACCTTATTTGCCACTCTCCGTTTTCATTGGTCGGTCCATAGATCTTCCTCAGAATTTTCCTGTCAAACACCTGAAGTCTAGCCATATTGCTCTCAGACAATACCCATGTCTCTGCTCCATATGTCAGTAAATTAAATACACATATACAGTTATAAATCATCGCAGATGATCTGCAGAGACCTCTACTTTGTCCTCACAAAATTCCTTCAAAGTTGGATATGGTTTTATCAACTGAAGAAACTAATTTGGCTTCTGAAGGAAAGAAACCAGTTCCAAGTAAAGTATACTTAGACAACAGAATTCTGGAAAGAGTTAATGAATTTGATTATCTGCGATATAAATTATCTTACCACGGTGAACTTTATATACCTGCGAAAATTACCAAGTATAGAAAAGTAGTATATATACTAAATCACATCATGAGATTGTCTCTTGGAATTATGTCCAAAGGATGGAGTAGGGAAGACCACTGAAAGAAATAATTTGCTATGAACCAAGAGGAATCTGATCCATTGGATGTTCAATGGAGCATTGAAGGGATAATACAGTGCTTCATCTTCACTTACATTTATCAAATTTCACATAATTGTAGGGCATTATTTTAATCGGAAACATCAGCACTTCTTCAACATTATTATTTTCTCTTTATAGGAAGTACAGAGCTTTTCATTTGTTATTGATCTTGAGCTATTTCTGTCCACATTTGGTAATACTTTTTTGTAGCTACATATTATTACCACTTGGCCATGACAAAACTGTCGTTGTTGTTGTGTGGCCGTCTATTTTTTTCAGGTTTAACAGTATTCATAATACATCTTGTCTGAAATTTCTTTATCGTTGTTGAGTGAGCGCGCTGTCATTTGTTGACATCTGAATGTAAGCGTTGCAGGGACTGTGCAGAGCAAGAGGGAAGGCATTTACATTCCACATCAATGCGTTATTAGCAGACTGATGTACCAGCACATATAAACACATGCTATCTTGCACATGATACCAATACAATAATATTATTATATGATACCAGCACCTCTTTTAATGTCAATTATTATTAAGGCTGAAGAAAATTATTGGTATCAGGGTAGTAAATAATTTCTATATATATTGTTTACAATATGTTCCCCATTGCCAGGTGTCTTTACTGTCTGTAAGGAGCAGAGAGAGTGGACATTCGACATTCCGGCTGCAAAAGGGTAACTGTTGGATACAGGGGGGAGAGCCATTAATCCTTCCCATTGAAGGCTTTATGGAACCAACCTGGACAAATACCCAATGTCCCATCCCTACCTTCCCGTGGTGCAGCTCTTAGTAAGCATAATTTTACAAGCTGAACTAAAGGGAGGGGCTACTCATCAATTAGCACTGGTCAGCTTGATGAGTTAATGACTGAATTTGGTATAATTCTCCTCTAACCAATACCTAATTCCCTCTTTATCCTTTCCTATCCAGTCCTCTGACTGAACTCTTACTTTCTTCGACCCTGACGGCATTAGAGCATTCGAGGCCTAGGGGTTCATTTCCCTTTCCTTCCTCCTCTTTCTACTTTTCTGTTCCTAGTGCTGACCTGCTATGGCACGAAAATCGTCCTCCAGTGGCTTAAGGAGGGAAAGCTGGTGATCAACAAGATCTCCCAGCTAGGTCCAATGGACCCGTCGACCAACAGCAGGTGTGGTCCTCCAGACATTCTGGGGGTTGTGTGTGAATGAAGTAGCCACCAAAACGTTTAAATATGGTGTTCACTTAAATCGGCTACAACTTGCCATTTTTCACTCCAATATGAAATGAGTACCATTAAGGTAAAATTATCCCCATACCTCAAAATCTTCAGTGGCTGGCCATGATAATATCTTTGAAAAGTATTGGAGTGCAAGAGGTCAAATGACTTTATTGTCAAACGCCTGGCATTAGAAAACAACACCAACAACAACATTCGACATTCCTCAATAGTAGACCTGCTTAAGTGACATGAAGTTGTATCAGAATGCTGAAACAAAAATCCAACAAAAAAGAGATAATAAGGCAACTGGGGAAAATGTGTTCGACTTAATTGATAAGAATTATATTTTTTGTAAATGTAATGTTTGTTCCGAGTTAAGTAATTTGAAACACAAGTATTGCAGTAAATGTAAGTTCTATTATGAGTTCATTCATACAAAGCGAACTGTACAAACAGCTACTACTGTAACTAGTCTTGCGTACACATAAGCATTTTGTAAAACAAAGCTCTATGTAAGATGCAGCTTAACCTATAACCACGCTTTTTTCCAGCCCTAAATATTACTTATAATATTTCAGTTTATTTCATTTTACAATTTTATATATTCATTCATGTAATATGTTCCAATAGCTAATTGTAATTAGCTCTTATCTATTGTTATATAATCCTGCGTTCAAAGTGTAATAAATCATGTGTTTACAATATTCAAAATGCGTACTGTTGAGCGATTAAGGTGAATGTCGATGAATGCTGATAATGAGAAATTGCATCATAATTTCTGCCTCTGTTTATTATTGTTTCAGAGGAGGAATTGATATTTTGTTATGAGTCACGAATTGTAGTGTTTAGTGGTAGTTGGTGTAACATTAATAGACAGATTATCTCTCTTCTCGAGAATGGCAGTGCTGCAATACAATTCTCGGAAATAGTGTTATTTGTCTGTTACTCTTGCCAACGACAATGGTTGGCACTGAAATATACAATTGTTCTATTCTGAGATCGGTTCACTTCGCGTAATTTTTTTGGAGGCATTTCCATTTTACAAACAGTAATTACCAAGCGAAACAACTACATTTATATTTAGCATATAATACCACTTAAATAATATTACTTACTTAGTTACGACTTTTCAGAAACCCGGAGGTTCATTGCTGCCCTAACATAAGCCTGCCATTGTTCCCTATCCTGAGCAAGATTAATCCAGTGTTTACAGTCGTATCCCACTTCCCTCAAATCCGTTTTAATATCAACCTCCCTTATCACTTTAATAATAGAAATAATAAATTTTCACCAAGATTTACTACATACACTTCAGTGCACCTGAGCACTAGCAGAACTTACTACTGCCACAACGATACACTGCACTAATGTCGTAAAAATTGGACTGCACTGTACCGCTATGCCTGAAATAAGAGATGATTCATTCTGAGCAGTTGTCTTCGCTGGCACCAGTAATCATTAGTCAGAGAAATAATATAAGCTATCCATTATAACGACAAATATTTCTGTATGATACATACATAAAAACGAAGTGATTTATTGTTGTTAACTAATGCTGAGTTCTTGGCATTACAGCCTTTAACTCTCTTGCTGTCTAATATATAGGTAGAAGAGATATGTAGCGAAAAGTATAACCGTTTTAATGTAGGCACCATATTTTTATGTTATGGTGATCATATCACCTACTTGTAATCCCCAAACTGTTTGGAGGACCATACCTGCTGTTGGTTAGTGGGTACATATGATCTAGCCAGGAAGATTGTCAGATGCTTATGCATGCCATGGCAGGTCAGCATACAGAAATAGCATTTCCTTCATTTTTGGTTGAACGGTTATTATACCACTGTGACTCACTCCACAGGGCCTCCTTTGTTAAAAACAATTTGCACTGTGGAAGGTTTAGGATGGGATTTGAGTAGGGGAGGTTATGGAATGCACTTAACTACTCTTGCAACCCACAGAGTGAACTACTTTTGCAACCCACTAAGTGATTTGTAGATCTTTTTAAATTCATAAGGAAGTTCCCTGATGTAATTGTGCCTCATAAGAATATAATTCAAAGATTTGTTAAAAGTATAAAAAATGCAGAATTTGTAGCAATAAAAATCCACAAAAAAAAGCTGTTTAACTGATGAAGCGTTAGGTATGTTGAGTAGACTTGAAAATTCACCTCGTAAATCTTAGAGATATCTGCTTGGAGGACAATGAAATTTAACCTTAAACCACAGTCTAGTATATACAGTCACGAAGCTTGAGTTGTGAGGGTGCTAGAAACAATAGACTGTGCCAGTACTATTTCGCACTGTCTGTAATGAGGCGATATTAGCGATCCTAGTGGTTAGCAACTATCTATGGATGCATATTTACTATGTATTGAGTTTCGTGATTGTATATACTAGACTGTGCTAAAACCATACCAAGAGAACTAACTGTTATGCATAGACTTCATGAGACTGATTAGGAAGGTAGAGGAAGACTTTTTAACTTGGTTTATCTAGTTTGTTCACAATGGTATTGTAGAACCTGAAATTACATTTTTCACAGTTGAAATCTGGTTTCACCTTAATAGCTACGTAAACTCTCGGAATATCAAGTACTGGAGTACAGATAATCTCTGCTTAATACACAAGTGCTGCTGTAGGGTTTAAAAGTAGGTGTAAGGTGCATTTCCAATGCTAAAAGAATAATAGGGTCAGTATTTTTTATGATACAGTAATGGCAGAAACATGTATGTAGGAATGTTCTTACTATGTCATTCTTTAATGAACTGACACATGAAAAATTAAATGGATATTATCAACAGGGTAATGCAATAGCATACACACAATAGAACATAGAACTTCCTGCTTCAAGGGCACGTGACCCTTAACAGGATTTGCCTTTATGGTTCCTGCCACTGTCTTCCTGATCACCTAGCACATTTCATATTCAAGTGGCAGGCGTACCACTGAAAACAAAATAATTTGGAGGCTAAGTTAGCTGCATTTAGTGATTTACATAGGTAGGGGATTGAAGCAAAATTAAGTGGCTGAAAGGTATGGATTTGTGCAGTCAAACTAGGAAGCATTCATGAGGAAATGCAAGGTAATAGAAGACAGTGTTGCAAGTGGTAAAATTAATCCTGAACATAAGTGTTTAAAAACTGCTGCAGCAAAAGATATTGACATTGCTGTTTTGAAGTGTTTAATGTGTCTGATATACTGAGTGTTCAGTTCAAAGTGTGTCATGGCTTGCTGTATGTCGACATGTGGCTAGCTGATGAGCCTAGAGAATTCAATCTTTGTACATTTCCGCAGAGGTGTATTACCTGTGTGCCAGAGAAGTTGCCTGGCAAGTACGGCATTCATTCAGAAGAGTACTTACCGATACATACCGTAATGCCGGTAGTGGCAAGAATGTGAACTGTTTGAAAACACGTACTGAGGCGAGTTTTTTTCTTACTGTCGGGATATGGGGAGAGGGTTAAGATGATTACTTACGTACAGTATTTGTTGACATTAACTTCGGCGGTCAACATTTGATTTGTATTGTGGAATGTTGCCGTACGCCACCGATGATAACAAATACCCTGCGTACGACTTGCCCGCGCAAAACACAGTTCGAAAAAGGTTATGGTAGCACACAGACTGTACAGATCACCATCTGTTGCTACGACGTTCAAGTTATACCATACACATTCTCAAGTTCATATTGAACGCCTTGAATAATAGGCAACTTCTCTGACATAAAAGCTGAAACTCGCTTCAAATCGCTGACTCACAACAGTGACGTCATGACACACTTTGAAATGAACACCCAGTATTACCAGACCATCTGATTCTGTTGTGGAAAACCTGAAAACGAAAAGACAATACAATTACTAATTTTTTTTTAATATACCTGGAAATTAAATGGATTTGTGCGTCAAGTAGGGTAATCAAATGGTGAGTAAATTTCATAGTATGTAATTGTGTTTTATATTATTTGTGCTATATTCTCTTTCAGAACATAAATTTAGGCAAAATTTTATAACCCCATAATATTACAATAACCCTAGTCCCCACAAGGTGTATTGAGGTTAGAGTATATAACCTATTACATAGATGTTGCATACTGTTCAGGCAAACATTAAGCTAAAATGAATGTTTCTGATTCAAAGTTGTTGTAGTATTTTAAACTCTGTATTGTATTCATTTTTCTGCCCGAGTATTTCCTGTTTTACATGTGTTCATAAACATTCATTAGTGTAATTAAAATATTTTTCGTGGTGTTCAGAATTTCACTAATGACAGTGCTTTCTTTTTAAGATCTGTGTTATATTTCTGTTCACAGGATTCAAAAAGAACTTGCAGAGATCACTCTGGATCCTCCTCCAAATTGCAGGTAATTTCCAGAGCACCTTATGAAATATGTCTTATAATATATAATGTTCAGCAATAAACTTTATAATTACGTGCTTTCTTGTCTTCTTACAGTGCAGGCCCAAAGGGTGATAATTTGTATGAGTGGGTGTCCACAATTTTGGGTCCTCCTGGATCTGTGTATGAAGGCGGAGTTTTCTTCTTGGACATTCATTTCTCTCCTGAGTATCCATTCAAACCTCCAAAGGTGAGGAATTTTAGTTTTATTATCAATATGTATGAGGCGTATATGTAAAAATTAATTGTATGAAAATGCTGTTTTTTTTAATTGATTATTTTACGACGCTTTATCAACTGCCATGGTTATCTAACATCTAAATGATATGAAGGTGTTAATGCCGGCAAAATGAGTTCAGGGTCCAGCACCGAAAGTTACCCAGCATTTGCTCTTAATGAGTTGAAGGTAAACCCTGGAAAAAACCTGGGCTAGGTAACTTGTCTCAATCAGGATTTGAATCTGACATGCTAACCGTTACTTCATGGCAGTGATGCTGCTTGTTATATAAGAACAATAAGAAAGTAGAGTAAATGCAAGAAGAGCTTGCCACGGAAAGCTGCGCGAACTTTTGGAAACGTTTGGGTGCACTCGATCTCGCTTTGATTCAATTGGAAAACTGTCGTCAGTTCTCAGTCATCTGCTGGCTTGATGTTTCGAGTGAGATTTATCACAGCGCATGTAACGGAACCTAAACCTTGTTGCAGAGTAACTAACATAACATTGTTGAAAATACAGAAGCACGAATTCTTTTACATATAAAATCACTGAATGAAATTACAAAGATGTTATAAGAAATATGTGATTGTGTAATAATTGACATTTGACATTGTAATAAAATACTAATAACTAATACTATGTGATTTTATTAAAATGTTCCGATAACTAGCGTGGTACTATGGTCGATTTATTTTAATCTGTATATACTCCTTACGTTACGAGCGGAGCCTGTTTCTTTTTTCATACATATATAAACGTTATAAATAATTCCCTAGTTTGACTGTGTAACATTTCATTAGCACTTCCTAATTTAGGGCCAACGGGGGGCATTGTTAAGTACATAGAATGTTATACAGAACTCTGTTATTTTACAAACACACTTTGAACTCTATAAAAATCCTGATATGAGGGATAAAACGCAGAAAATGTAACGCACACACTGGCTTCTACCCACTCTGCACAATACATTTCATGATACGAACAGCTCAAGACCGCGCTTTCGAATGCACCCTGTAATCAGCATTACATGATTCATAGCAGCCCTGTAACGAGCATGACGGCACGAGGACAGAGTATCGTTCTCAGTGCATCAGTCAAATGGGCAAGCTTTCTTTGCGCTTCCTCTAGTGAAGTGGAACCTCGTTGCATCTTTCCAGTTATTGTCATTTTCTCTCCTTTTTTTTTTGTCCCAGTTATAGTTCCATTTAACACAGTTTTTTCTGGCTCTATCAGTCCTTGAACTGTCATTTTATCGAATTGACCATTGTCAAATCACTGTCCCAGTGCAATATTTTCCTGCATGGATAGTTTTCTTTTACTTTGAGAGAATGAACTATTTGTTCTCCATTATTATCTTTGGATTAAGAAGCTGTAGAAGATGATTGCGAACCCAAAACTGTGCTAGACTTCATGGAGAAACACAATGCAAAATGAATAAATGCTGCCATATTATGTAACATATGTCATCTCATTGCAGTGTTCGAACTTTCTATGTGCGTTTGATATAGTCTGTGACTACAAAAAGTAGTTATTATGAAGACAGACATTAAATACTATAAAGAAATGCATTTTTATATTTTTTTATTGATGAATAGTGCAATTTTTCCACAAGAACAATGTAGAAGTAAATGAACATTTCATAATAATGAAATGTATTATGAAGTCTTCTTACCTAACTAGATTTACCATCTTAATGCTGTGCCTTGTGTAGAATCGGCTGTGCTACAGCTCAGATGCCAGTCTCCACAGTGGCAAGTGTATCTGTTCATTGTTTATGTTCATTATATGTTCATATATCTTGGTGGAGTTACTAAAGAGCAAGTCAAGACTCAGCATTGTTTTCGTACAGTATAAACCTAAGATGTGACGCATTGCAATAGTATGGGATAATGAAAATTCGCCTACTTATAAACAGTAGTATTAATTTTGTGAGAATAGATTTGTCGTAATCCATATCTTTATTCTGAACATAGGGCTATTACGAATCTCTGTTTATGATTTTAACATACTTCACTTCTGTCTAAATTAACAGTAACAATCAACATCTTGTAAGGAATTGCCTTCCATTGTGGTGACACAGAATCGATCTCTGTCTGGGTCATGAAGGAATTTGTGGTAGACAAAACAGCTGTTAAGGGTTTTTCTTGAGGTTCTCCATTTTTTCCCTCTCCATTATCATTCCACCAACACTCCACAGTCATCTTCACTCTGCAAGGTTCCAAGCCAGGCCTCCAGAACAAATAAAAAACGGCTGAAAGTTGTATATATTCGTGTTTAATAAAGGCTATTATTTTTTCTGGGGTCTTCAAACTGCAAGGCAAATATCAAGTGTTCTCATGACGAATTCTCAGAATAGTCTGACACCAGTTCCATTGGTGCTAAATAACTGTAGTTGAAAAAGTGTCATTAAATAACTGATTAAAAAAATTAGTCTTGAGTGTAATATTCTTGAATTCTGATGATTTATAGATCAAAAGAAATAGTGTGATGAACAGGACATGAAAAGAACACTTGTCTGTTTGTCTCCGACGAGTGAAGAAGTTCTGTTTTTTAAATTGCATTTCTGTAATTCGACCATACTGACTAGTGAAATTTTTGCCATAGCCTAAATTTTTTTAAATCTCTGATGATGAAATTTAAAATGTATTTGTATTTTATTTTTTTATGTACTGAAGTTTAGTTATCTATCATGGTATTTGTGACTCACAACATTCTCATATATTGTGTTGTATTAATGTGCCTTAACACGATTTTTTTTTTTTAGGTTACGTTCCGCACCCGAATTTATCACTGTAATATCAACAGTCAGGGTGTTATCTGTCTTGACATCTTGAAGGATAATTGGTCTCCTGCTCTCACTATTTCCAAAGTGTTACTATCTATCTGCTCACTTCTTACTGACTGTAATCCAGGTAAATATAATTTATTCAGAGTTGTGTTTGTGTAAAACCTTCTTGCCCTTAGTGCATGACAGACAAGCTCGTCATTAGATATGAAACACATAGGTTCTTTCCTTGTCAGAGGTAAAAGATTAATTTTTGAAGATAAAAATTTTTTGCATGGACTACTTATATGTACAGGATGTTTCAGAATAACTGTTAATAATTTTCAGATGTGGTAGAGGGTATGTAATGTAACAGTTTTTCATAACACAGTAGTGTCCAGAAATGCTTCTACGAGGAGTGATCAGAAAGTAAGGTTAAAAAGCCTGCAGTGAAACGTGTACATTTTATTTCATACAACCAATACAGTCAACTGATTAGTACATACATTAGGTTGTTTTTCGACATTACATACATTAGGTTATTTTTCGACATAATCTCCATATCTGTTTAGGCACTTGTCACTTCGTGGGATGAGTTTGAATATTCCCTCCTGGTAAAAAATCCTGTACTTGCGTATTCATCCACGTCGCGTATTGTTTCACCTCGTCCAAAGTGAATCGTCGGCCTCCTAGGTGTCCTTCAAGTGAGGAAAAAGGTGAAAGTCGCTTGTAGCGAGGTCTGGGCTGTAGGGAGAGTGGTCGATAATGTCCCAGCAAAACTGCTTCAACAAGTTAGTGGTCTTCTGCGCTGTATGAGGTCGCGCATTGTCGTGAAGGAAGATGACATCCTCAGTGAGGTGTCCTGGCCGTTTCCTCCTGATTGCTTTGCGCAATCATGTCAAAGTCTTGCAGTATCGGTCAGCGGTTACTGTGTACCCTCTTTCCAAGAACTCTACGAGTATGATACCCATGCTGTCCCAAAACACTGTGGCCAGCACCTTAAACTTCTTTGTCTTTGGAGAGGTGGGGCGTTTCCATTCCATTGACACTGGTGTACTGCTGGGAGTGTAGTGGTGGAGCCATGTTTCGTCACCTGTGACATTGTGGTGAAGAAAACTGTTTCCTTCCTGGCGTCCTCCTTCCTCCTGATTGCTTTGTGCACAATTGTGTCAAGGTCTCGCAGTATTGATCAGCGGTCACTGTGTGCCCTCTTTCCAAAAACTCTACGAGTATGACACCCATGCTGTCCAAAAACACTGTGGTCAGCACCTTCCCAGCAGATAGCGTCACCTTAAACTTCTTTGTCTTTGGAGAGGTGGGGTGTTTTCACTTAATTGACGACCGCTTACTGCTGGGGATGTAGTGGTGAAACCATGTTTCGTCACCCGTGACGAGGAGGACCACCCCTTATTGGATGTCCATGACTGCTTATTCAGTATATTTGCAGCTACCCTCCATGTCTGGAAGCTGCCTCCTCTATCAGCAATCTGAGGATGCGCTGTGCCATGGTGATAGGGACCCACACTAAAAGCTAAATTATACAATGCTCAAATGTTGCAGAGTCTGTCACATTTTTAATGAATGTACTATGCATCCTCTTCCATTAGTTACCTGCGGTAGTTCACTGGTTAGGTGAGCATGGTAATCATTAAATGATGTTTAAATATTAATGGCTCTTTTTTTTCTTTGTCTAGCGGATCCATTGGTTGGAAGTATAGCAACACAGTATCTACAGAATCGGGAAGAACATGATCGTATTGCAAGGCTCTGGACCAAACGTTACGCAACGTGATGTGTGGGATTCGATGTATCATGGGTGCGGAGAAGAAGCAGTGCACCAGACTCTTGTCACATACCCGAGAAGAATTTGATTCCCATTTGTAGAGGCATGATCCCTCCACCTATTCCAGTCTCGGGAGACCTTGTATACCGTGTGTATGTGTGTGTTTGTGTGTGAGTGTAGGTTTAGTTTTAGTATTGGGTGAAAGTATGGGTGAGCAGTTGAATGATGAGTGATTCATTAATGTACAGTACATATGTACTTTTTTTAATGCATAATTAGGCTGCACTGTGGATGAATAATCTTGGCTTCTTGCTGAGCAGTTGTAATTGGGACATCGACCCCAATTGTTGTATGGACAGTCAAGAAGATTAATCATAGATCTAGTTGATAGTTTGTCAGTGTTCAGGTATCCTTAGTTATTAAGTTATATACCGTGTATTGTGCGTGTATCGTAACTCGCTGTGCATGATACTACTCAGCAGAGCTGCAGAAGGATTAAGCTGTTGTAACATAAATCTTGAGTGGCAGCATATTTTATAACATTCGATTCCTGAAGCTCGCAGAAAGATGAATATACAGTAAAAAAAAATTAGCTAACGTTTGCCATTTTTAAGGTGTCAGGTTCCTGATAGTAGTCTGAAGCTTGTATACTCCAATTTTTTTGTATTAAGATAGTTCTTTTTGTATTATTATTGTCATTTGTAGCTATCAGAAGAGTTGTGCAATTAGGAGTAAAAATAAACAAGGCATAATAAGCATAAAATATTTAAGTTACGTGGAATCTTCTGATTGTATCATATGGAATCAAAATCTATTATGACTGTTTTATATCGATTGATGAGGCAAAGTTCTATCAACAGAGTGTCATTGCCTTTTAATTTATAGTTAGCTGTAACGATTTTTTCATTGAAGGAAGATTTTTTTTTAGTTGCTGCTGTTTTTTCATATCCAGTGTAAGTGTACCTTTTCTACATTTCCTTGAACTTTGTGAAGTTGGTTGCTTTGAAAATGTAATATTTCATAGTATTGTGAGAGGGGGATAAATTACACATTGACATGTGTGTAGCATTAGATGAATTTATCATGACAAATTCAACTGTGTCAGTGATAGTAATGTCATTTGGATGTAAAGAATTAAAATACAAATAAAGTAATGTCATGGTTGTTGGTGTTACTAATCCTAAAGCTTGGTTCCCAGACATTTTCCTGTGTACTCATTCTCCAGAAAGACTACCACCCAAATGATTTTGCCCAAAATCAAATTTCCCAAAACAAAAAATCAAAAGTTAGAATAATTGTTGGACAACTTTATTGCTGTCAGTATTAGAACACTACAGTAAAATCCCTCGTATCCAGCACCCAAATAACCGGCAATACCAAAACAACTGCACTTTTGGATCAGCCAAGAAAAAAGGTCATTCACACGAAAGGGAAGAGTTGGATGAAGATTTGAGTGGTTTTCGTGAATCGCACATGCCACATATTATGTTTACTCTTTACATTGTTGACACATGAAAACATAGAAAACCCCATTATGTGCCTGGAGTAGATCGGGTAGCGTCGGTAAGTTGCTGCTTGGGCCTTGCATACAATGTGCAGAGATATCTTTAAATTTACCACTTGAACTTGCCCGTTTTAAGGGGATGTTGGTTGAGTCTAAATACGAAAGTGTGAAATTCTGTTCCCACAGTGCGTAAAAGTTTCATTCATGTGATAAATATCATGACTACTACCGCTAAGTGCAAGAGGAACATCCTCATACTGAAGCAAAAGCTTGGATTACTCGAGAAAATGGAGAGAGGAGTTAGTATATCCAAATTAATGGACAAATACAAAGTTGGAAGTTCAACTTTATACGATATAAGGAAACGATAGTCAACTTCAATGATTCATAAGTAACACAGAATCTACGAAAATTGCGGAAAATCGGAAAACTGTACAGTACATCAATCCCACTGTGAAGAATTAGATCGTGTTCTATATGAATGGTTCGCAGTTAAAAGATCTGAGGGAATGTGCATTTCTGGGCTGATGCTACAAGAAAACACCAACAAATTGCACCAGAAAATGAAACTGCAAGGTGAGTGCGGATTTTCCATTGGGTGACTCAACAGATTCAAAGAGAGATGGAATCCGAAAACTAGACATGTTCAGTGAACAAAGGAGTGCCACAAAGGGTCCGCGGATCAGCATATTAATCAGTTCCAGAAAATTGTGTCTGAGAGTAATATTAGTGTGGAACAAATATATAATACAGACAAGACTAGTTTATTATGGAGGTGTCTTCCTACAACACTTGCATGTGTGATGGAAACTTCGTGTAAGGGCTTCAAACAAAACAAAGACCGTTCAGTGAATATTCGAACCGAAAATTAGTGTATTTTTGTGTTCAGTGATGTGTTTTAATAAAAAAAATCCACACAATTTTATGTTACAGTATTTAGTTACGATCAAGTGACTGAGAAATAAGCTTCATATCGCTGCAGTTTCAATTGGCATCATAAAATACGAACAGGTAATTTGTTAAAATATGTTGTTGTTTTCTAATGCCAGGCGTTTGACAATAAAGTCATTTGACCTCTTGCACTCCAATATTTTTCAAAGATATTATGACCAGCCACGGAAGCACAGATTTTGAGGTGTTCCGAATCTATTTATTGGTTTGAGTTGCACAATGGACAGTTAGGGGACTGATATATTCCAATCCTATGCAGGTGTTTGGCCAATCATGGCCTGTTGCCAATCTAAATGCAGCTACAGACGATTTTCGTGGTAAATCGGGAATTAACTGTGGATTTTGATGCAGAGAGTTCCATTTTTTCCCTCGGGATTGAGTTATCAAATTTTGTTTGTTGAAGTCTAAGTATGTAGATTTAATAAATCTCTTCACAGAGTAATACGTAGATTTAGTAACAGGTCTGTAAGTAGCAGTGCTGCCCTTCTTTGCTAAAGCATCCGCATTCTCGTTTCCCAGGATTCCACAATGGGATGGTATCCATTGGAATACAATTCTTTTATTGAGTGATATTAATTGAGAGAGCATTTTAGTTATTTCTGCTGTTTGAGATGAAGGTGTGTGTTTAGAGACGATTGATAGAATAGCTGTTTTGGAGTCTGACAATATAACTGCATTCCTAAATTTATTGATGTGGCATAGAAGATTCCTGAGACATTCACTTATTGCAATGATTTCACCATCAAAACTTGTTGTTCCATATCCAAGAGATCTATAAAGTGAGAAGAGACAGCACGTAACACCTGCACCGGCACCTTGTTCTCTGGAGATCAAGGATCCGTCGGTATATAAATGAAGCCAGTTTTGTGGAGGGTACCTAATATTAATTGTCTCTAAAGACATTTGTTTCAGTATTTCAGTGTTTACTTCTGATTTCAGTATTTCGTCTGTTAATTTTAGATTATATTCTATATGTAATAGAGTTAAAGGGTTTGGTTTAATTTGTAAGTTTTCTTTTAAATTCGGGATATTGATTTTCTGTTTTAATTCTTGAACAATGGATATGAAACTTTTTTGAGTTTTCAATCTACAGAGAGGACTGTATGAATGCCAATTGTTTCCTGGTAATCTGATAAGTTTTTCATATTGAATCAGTGCTTTTTCTTCTATTGTCATTTTGATGCTGTTAATATTAGTGAGGAATCTCATAGAATCTATTGGAGTTGTTTTGATTCCACCAGTAATGAGTCTGAGTGCTTGGTTTTGAACATATTCTATGTCGTTTATGAAAGGTGAAGTAATTAAAATTTCTCCGCAGTATGTCAGCACTGGCTGTATAAACATTTTGTATGTAGTGTTCAAAGTATTCCTAGAGCATCCCCATTTCTTTCCTGCTAGTCTTTTTAGAAGGGAGAATCTTTTACGAGCTTTTTCAGAAATGTATTTCAAATGGTTGCTCCATGTTAACTTACTATCGAAAATAACTCCAAGATATTTGGATTCATAAGTCCTAGGAAGGTGTTGGCCATTGTATTGGATATTGAATTCTCTTTGTTAAAATATTTATTCAATTATCCGGCAAAATCTCATCCGGAACTTGCCTGGTTTATTGGTGCCAGTTAATAGGGAATCTACTGTATTTTTAAAAGAGGACGTCTACAACGAGAAATTATATCTAATGCGTCTCATGTAGTCAATATTGCTTTCCTTTTTATATTAATTATATCCAATGGTGATTGTCCTGATGCAGATTTGAAGTGGTATCTACTGCTCTTTTGGCTATGCACGTATGTTTCTGTTCTTGTAGCATAATTTCTGTGTAGCTTTATTCCTTTTGTAGTTCTCTCAGAGCTGCAAATATGCTTGATGATGTTTGTCATCAGAAAGTTGGAATTGTTATGCCAGCCCTCACTGATGTTATTAGTGCGATGATCATTTGTTGATTACTTTCATACTGATTCCACAAATTGGGTGAATAAGTCAGAGACCTGGCACATTGCCTATCTCTTGCTCTTTGACCAGAAATATAATTAATGTCAAAGTTCTGTTCATGATTGGAAGAATGGTGTTTAGTGCATCAACCTTAAGTTCATCAAAACAGTCATGCACGTCACTTACTGGAACAAAAGCGAGAACTAAAAGCAAATGAAGAGTACAGGGGAAAAACAAAGTCACAGTCCTCTTAAGGGTGATGTCATCTTCTAATTCATTATATCACTGCAAAATTTATTGCTGTTCCTAATGAAAAAGTAGGAAAGGATGACTGTGATGAAAGGTGATAATTCTCCTTTACCAGTTTTGATAAGAAAAACACCAGAAGTCTGTAGGAAATTTAGAAATCTCACTATTCGTGAGCTGCCACAAGGGGCAAAGAGTACTTAACCATATAAATGTTTACAAGTTCAGTGAACCATTAATTTTGTTTTGACAATGAAACTCCTACAAGTACATAGTTGCAAATACATTTTGTGAATGGTGGAAATATACCTAGTTTTAGAGGGGTAAGTGTTACAAAAAAGTAAAGAATGCTAATGAACTTTAGAACCTAGTTTTAGAGAGGTAAGTGTTACAAAAAAGTAAAGAATGCTAATGAACTTGGTTTCATTTCGAATATAGGTGATGCTTCAGGAGAGCAATTGATCCTTTCAATGCAGCTAAAGTTACAATCGGAATAATAAATGTAGGTATTCCAAGCCCCTTAAACACATCTTTCATTAAGAGAGTAGCAGTACCTCTTGCTCCAACCAGAAGTCTGATTACTTCAAGCTCTTCTAGCTAGTACTTTTGGAGGTAATATGGAATGGTGGGATTGTAGATATTCTTTTTTTTCTTATCCATTTCTGCTGGCTGTTCCTCATTCGTTTCGAAACGCACATTGGAATCAATTATGAATCCAGATCTTGTAGATTCTTTGAAAGCTATTATATCTATGTGCCGTGTACTGCCAGTGATGGAGAGACCATGTACTTCTTCAAAGGTGTTGTAATCTGCATCTTTAAGGGCAGTGGCTATAAGTGATCATACTTGGTGGTGTCTAGCATTTCGCAGACCTTCGCCATGTGGATATACTGAATTAGATGATATCACCCTTATGAGACACTTGACTGTTTTTCCCTCGTTCTCTTCATAAGTGAATAGATTTTTAACCTATCTTGGTCACTGTATTGTTGTTGCAGCCCTTCTGCCTGCAATTGTATATATACGACTGAGATAAATGGAAAAAGCAGTGAAGATATTCTTGCCACATTGAGCACCGATGGAGCGCTATTTATTATCCCTTTTTCAAAATCACACATTACTCGTTTTAGGCGATGATGTGGAAATAGAAGTAATATTGATGAACATTACTGGGCACAGCCTATTGTTCTGTTTGATTCACATAGCTACTAATTCATACTATAGTAGTAGATCAATTACTTCACTAAACTTTTTATTCTACGAAATATTCACCATTTAATAGACCAAAACAGGCGATGACTTCACCATGGAATAAAATTCTAGTTATTAAATGACTGGCTATCTTGTCAATGGATGGCTACCACAATATAAATTAAACACAAAATTACAATAACCAGTTTTATTTATTCTCTTACTGTTTAGTAACATGTATGTAATACAACACTTCTCTCTCTTGACTAAGAATCTAGCATAAAGAGTTTACATTATCACATTCAATAGTATGGAACATCAAAATCTCTGGCAACTGCCATTTTTTAAGTCTTAAAAATACTCTTGTGTTAAAATTAAAAATTCAACATTGAACATACTCTGTAAATATATTCAGGTTACAAGGCTTGAACATCTTCGGTATCAGTCAATAAAGCTGTGTGCATAAAAATTCTTCAATGTCGGCATAATCAAATCACAACTCTTAGCTTTTAGAGTGTGAGTAAAATTTACATGAGACTAATGCCATACTTGCCATCTTTGGCTCATTTGCAAAGCAATGTGCATAGGAATTCTTTGATGCTAACATAATCGTATCAGAAACAAAACCTTCAATGTAATTTCAGACTTATTTTGACATCTTTCATCAGCTCCAATACCAAACTTAAAATAAAAGATTTACTGGTATGCAAATTAATATACCAGACTATAACACAAACAGTGCACTATATTAAAAACATGAATGAAGAGATTGTGTTACTAACAGGGAAAACTTTACGCATTATATTAAGTACAAAATACATACAAGATCCTACTTTATAGTGCTGGCAAAAGTAAATTAACTACATTTCTTTGAAAACATAAAGGCAACTGACGAATAACATCATTGCATATTTCTAGCATTATTATGCTCTATGTTAATATATATATGCCAACTATCAATGCAGAAAAAAAAAACTAGGAAGAAACACATAAAGTATATAGGAAATACACTCTTGCTGTTCTCAGGTGCAAAATACAGTGTATATGAATAGGTTATTCAGCCATTATACTTGTCATTAGATTAATAAGTTGCAAAACAGATCACTGATTTACAGAATTGGCAATAATTTGCAGATTTAGTAGGCCTTAGGTACTGTAAATATCAGTGCATTGAAGTACATCTTCATTTTCATCTCAAACTTATTCCGAATTTGAAGCACATTTGTGGAATAAACGTTTCATAAATCTATATCTTATCCACGGTAACATGAAGTATGCTTAATACCTGAGTACCTAACCTACAATTCCATCATAAGTATTTCTCTTCTTTGAATTACTACGTAGAAATCTAAAAGCTCAAGTATGATGAACATGAAGGATCAAAAGTTCTGTTACTATCTGATTAATCTTCTAGCCAATATTAAACTATTATACCAGGTACAGCAAACAAATGACAGGAGAAGTATATGAGATCCATAAATTTTATTTCAGAGTGACCCTCTCTGTCATGGATGGACTTTATTTACCAATACTGAGCACAAGTTGAGAACTGGGAAGTTGTGTACAAAGATGTGTATTTGTGAAATGTTTTAAGGGTCTATACACATACCGAGAGAAATATCACTAGTTACACATCAGAGTACAATTTCTGACAAATTACGAATGAACACATTTCACTTGGTCAATGTAATGTATCCAAATAAAGAATGGGAAAAAAAAGACTAGATAAATATATATAAGAATATGAAATACATTAACTTGAGCGCATCATTCAACATTGAGAAACATTTGCTATTCACTATTCTTGATTTAACAATTGCATATCTATCACGTTAAGTTTTAACCTTTTACTGTACGTACCAAATTAAATCCAATTACAAGATGATATAACTATGATTTTCAGTCTAAGGCTGAGATGAAATTGAAACTGTATGTATAGTAAGTATGTTGATGAGATTCCCTGTGTTCTTATTTTTCATAATCTAAAGTTGTTCTTCTTGCAGCTTATGTATTCATCATGAATTAAAGGTGGTGAAAAGAAAATTACACAGTTTCATATTCTTTGCGGATTGATTTGGCCAAGCAGCAGGCAAAGATAACTCCAATAAGCTGAAATCAGAAAGAAAAACAAAAATTACTTCAGTACACATGAAAACAAATCTAAAACACATTAGGAAGGAGAAGAAGATATTTTATTGAAACAGCAGTGGCAGTAGTAATTATTGTTATTATTATTTCTACAACTGTAGCTGTGAACAGTGCAGGTGCTTCCAACCCAAATGGTGTGAAGTTTAATCTTAGAATGTCGGCTTTCACGGCCAGCGTTGATAGGATGTGTATTTTCCGGGCTAGAGGGCCATGGTCTGTTGGTGTTACAACCAAACGTTCCACTACTCCGGTGGACATCTTAGTGGCATGGTACACGTGTGCTGAGAGATCTGCTGTGTGTATCAGGAACTGGCATTGAGACTGGTAGCACGTCGATATTTATGCCACATTACATCGGGAAGCTATTGAAATACATAAACACAAAAACAATTTTAACCGTAAGGAGGAAGGACTCAAGGTCAACAAAGCTTGGTATCCGGCCCTCAGAAGCACACACATCAAACCCTTTCTCCGACAATTAGACACTATGACAAACAATCAGAACACTGAAGCCACTGGTGCGGACCGTGGCGACAACGATAAGCAACAATAATCCCACACCTTAAATATCAACGTCCTACCAGTGTCAATGTCAGTTCCTGATACACACAGCAGATCTCTCAGCACACGTGTACTACGCCACTGAAGATGTCCACCAGAGTACTGGACAAAACATTTGGTTGTAACACCGACAGACCACGGCCCTCTAGCCCGGAAAATACGCATCTGGTCTGAAGTTTGATCGTCAACTACTTGACAAACTCAGCACTGTTTTAAAGATGCTCATCCGTCAACAATGACAAAATACAAAACAAAATACATGATTACATGATTATTTAAAATAAAACACATCACTCACTTTGGTTAATTTCTCTTAAGAGGAATGCCGAAGGTCTCTTTCATCCATACTTATTAATTCAATAAATTTTTATTGCAAGTTTACTCAATGAAGCAACAGGGCAAACTAAATAATATAACAATGGATGCTTGAATTACTTTTCTTAATTCTTTTCATTTAGAATGAATTACTCCCGACTCATTAATATTATTAATATAGTTATATTAGAGAGCAAGTAACACTCCTTTCTCACTCACTGTTTTTCAAGTCATGAAAAAGCACAGTCATAATTTTAATGAGGGTGCATAAAACTTAACTACTGATGCTCAATTTCTTGAGTAAGAGAGGAGGACCTTCATCCATGATGGCCTAGAGATGTAATATCTTAAGATCTCCCAATGGGCGAAGACAAAGTTTGGTCAATATCTCTATCCATTCAGAGTTAAGGGAATGTCAGGTCTACAAAAATGTAATGACCTTCTATTATTATTAATTTTAACATCAGTTTATAAATTTTCTGAATGTTGTTGTTTTCTAACGCCAGGCGTTTGACAATAAAGTCATTTGACCTCTTGCACTCCAATATTTTTCAAAGATATTATCATGACCAGCCACTGAAGCACAGATTTTGAGGTGTTCTGAATCCATTTCTTGGTTTGAGTTGCACAATGGGCAGTTAGGGGACTGATATATTCCAATTCTATGCAGGTGTTTGGCCAAACAATCATGGCCTGTTGCCAATCTAAATGCAGCTACAGACGATTTTCGTGGTAAATCGGGAATTAACTGTGGATTTTGATGCAGAGAGTTCCATTTTTTCCCTTGGGATTGTGTTATCAAATTTTGTTTGTTGAAGTCTAAGTATGTAGATTTAATAAATCTTTTCACAGAGTAATACGTAGATTTAGTAACAGGTCTGTAAGTAGCAGTGCTGTCCTTCTTTGCTAAAGCATTCACATTCTCGTTTCCCAAGATTCCACAATGGGATGGTATCCATTGGAATACAATTCTTTTATTGAGTGATATTAATTGAGAGAGCATTTTAGTTATTTCTGCCGTTTGAGTTGAAGGTGTGTGTTTAGAGACTATTGATAGAATAGCTGCTTTGGAGTCTGACAATATAACTGCATTCCTAAATTTACTGATGTGGCATAGAAGATTCCTGAGACTTTCCCTTATTGCAATGATTTCACCATCAAAACTTGTTGTTCCATATCCAAGAGATCTATAAAGTGAGAAGAGACAGCACGTAACACCTGCACCGGCACCTTGTTCTCTGGAGATCAAGGATCCGTCAGTGTATAAATGAAGCCAGTTTTGTGGAGGGTACCTAATATTAATTGTCTCTAAAGACAATTGTTTCAGTATTTCAGTGTTTACTTCTGATTTCAGTATTCCTTCTGTTAAATTTAGATTATATTCTATATTTAAGAGTTAAAGGGTTTGGTTTAATTTGTAAGTTTTCTTTTAAATTCGGGATATTGATTTTCTGTTTTAATTCTTGAACAATGGATATGAAACTTTTTTGAGTCTTCAATCTACAGAGAGGACTCTATGAATGCCAATTGTTTCCTGGTAATCTGATAAGTTTTTCATATTGAATCAGTGCTTTTTCTTCTGTTGTCATTTTGATGCTGTTAATATTAGTGAGGAATCTCATAGAATCTATTGGAGTTGTTTTGATTCCACCAGTAATGAGTCCAAGAGCTTGGTTTTGAACATATTCTATGTCGTTTATGAAAGGTGAAGTAATTAAAATTTCTCAGCAGAAATTTTCTGAATGTATGCATTACAGATAAGTAATTGTACTGAAAAGATAATATAAACAGGCAGTGTTCACATTTGAGAATTAGCACCTTAAGTAACTCCTTATCCTTTGGGCTGAGGATTTAAAATTTCCAGTTAATCAGAGCTCTCTGAAAACAAAGTTTCACCGTATATCTTCTACAAAACGTTTGGTGCTTCTAAAAATCAACTGTAAAAGCTACACTGCTAAGGACTGCAGTAATAAAAGACTGAATTCCTGTGTCCTCATATTAAGGTACTGTTTAAAATAAGAGATTTACTCACCTGAATGCAAGCAACACCAATACCAACGCCACCAAGGAGAAGAGCATAATTTTGCACTTCATTCCGGAGAATGCTCACACAACCTTGTTGATAAGGATTAGTGAGAATGGTGCATGCAGGATCATGTGGACAGCAAGTTTCTGGCAAGCTATCATTGTGAAACACATTTACCCAGTCCCGAGGATCATTGGCACCGCAACAATGAAGCTAAAACAAAAGAAAACATGAACATTTTCAGAACTACAAACACTCAATTTGAACAAGCAACTATGCCAGTAATGCAACAACAGAGACGATCCTAAATGTAATTGAGTTCAAGTTTTGGCGGGGCTAGTACAGAACCACAGTGAATTTAGTGTGAATTGTTTAAAGGCAGAGTGGTTCCCTATATTTAATTTGGACAGTGAGAGGGGCTTTTTTGCGAATACGAAAATACTCTTTGTGCAGATAGTGTAGAAAACATGCTTAGTTCATATTTTGGTGATGCTAATATGTGTAAACAAAATACAAAGAAAGTAACAAAAGTTTTATACTAAACACAACATTATACATTTAATTGACAACTTATTAATGAATTGCCCACCAAAATCATCCATTTATTTCACCAAAAACTACAGTCCCTAGAAATCTGTTACCAGTTGTATAAATAGTTCTTTTTTTCGAGTCATTCGGCCATCGTCAGTTTTCAAAATGTATGGTGGCAGGTTTAACACCGAAATCACCCATTTTATTTCACCAAAAGATAGTCCCTAAAAATTGATTACTGTTTGTGTAAATAGTTCTTTATTTACAGTCGTTATTTGGCCATCATCAATCTGTTCTCATGCTACATCAAACTATAATCTTTTCACTGCACACAAGACATGAGAGGGTTTTCTGCTGTTCAGTGTCAAAAATTTTCGTTTGTTAAAAAACCCGTCAATTGGCGTCATCATTAATCTAGCTAAAGTGATTAAAGAAAAGTGAGATTTTTCTTTGCCTTATCCACTACTGCTTGTTGTATTGACTCAACTGTAAACCAACTGAATACTGTACAGATGAAAGTGGAAATTCAAATGCAAGATTCTATGCAGCCATGAGATTTTCAGCATATGGGCATGTTGCTATGCTGAATGTTTTGGACTCTACTGTAGAATAACTCATCTCAGTTTTTGAACACAAGTGTTATTTAGAAATTTCCAATTGTATGCCATTGTTTTGCACATTCATTTATTGTGATGGGCGATGGATTGATTTCCTGACGTCGAGCTGGTTGGCGTAATTGGTATAGCACTGGCCTTCTATGCCCAAGGTTGCGGGTTCGATCTCGGGCCAGGTCGATGGCATTTAAGTGTGCTTAAATGCGACAGGCTCATGTCAGTTGATTTAATAGCATGTAAAAGAACTCCTGCAGGACAAAATTCTGGCACACAAGTGACATTGATATAACCTTGGCAGTTGCGAGCATTGTTAAATAAAACATAACATTTAACATTGATTTTCTGGCAATGCTGGTCACCAAACTGCTATCTAAGGGCACACTGCAGAACACAATTTGTATTGTGCATTGTAGCACTGGCCAACAATCAATGACTGATAATATCCATGGTCACAATGCATTCACTGCAAGTTCATTTCAGTTCCAATTTCCAATTATTATAAAAGAGTGTTGGCAACTCAGAATTGAGCAGTCAAAATGTCCCATTTTATATGACCCAGTACAAAAATCTCGCACCACAATAATTGCACTGTTAAGGTAAGCGTTCACTACATCGTATCGCACGCATCGGATGAATCGCACAGATCGGAAAAAGACTATCTTTGCTGTAATTGTTATGTAACCGCGTTCACTACATCGTATCGGACGCATCGCCTTGCGGCAAATCTGTCCACGTTTCTCGGATGGGCAACTTTTCCAATGCGTGCGATCATGGCCTTCTTTAATAAATCAATTTTAATTGGTCAACTGTTACTATTATGTTGTGCCATGTTCAGTGTCGCGCCAAAATGGCAGACGGAAAACTTATTTCGCATGTAGAAAATTGCGAAAAATTATATAATTTGAGGCGTTCCCATTACAGTAATCAAGTCGTTTCTTGCAAATATATTATGTAACCAATATTTCTTTCGTTTCTTCCTCTTCAATTAAGACACATGAAGCAATTACAAATTCTTATTTGCTAACAGACGTAATTAATAGACCTAACCTCAACTCCTTTGCTTTCAGTAATGTCAATATCGTACGACGTCATGTTTTAAACATCTGATAGGGGAATCCAATGACGCGATGAGGTGAAGCCGTTACAGTGAATGCACTGCACTTAAAATATCCATTGTGTGCGATTCGTATGCGGAGTGCGATACGATGTAGTGAATGCTTACCTTTACAACTGCATACTATAATAAAGTGCATGGTTCAAACAACTATTACATTATTCAAGTATTCAGTTCAAACTTGTTGTACGATGTTGGACCTTATATAATAAATGATTAACTGCTCCTATACGTATCACCACAATAATAAATGCAACAATCATTAGGCATCTTTACTGATTTACTTACATCATGCTGCATGATGTCCCAAGTCTTCTTCACTTCATTATTGGTGGTATATGATGCCATAGAACCACTCACGGTTTTGTTCAGCATCTCCTCGACATCATCTTGCAACACATAACCTGTGATACCACCAGCTAGTTCTATTCCAAAGATGACCAGAAGTAGAGCTGCAAACTACGAGAAAAATAACAGGATTAGCTAGACCCTTTAACTATAAAATGTAAGGTATGTGGTTTGAACTGCAGGGTTAAATCAAATTTATTACTCTTACTTATCCTGTCAGTACTACTACTGCATTTTTCCAGTGTAATATCCACTTCATTACGATGTTATGGAAAATAGCTTATGAGAGCTTTATTCAGAATAATTTTGATATTGCTTTGTTAAAGACATATACAGAGAAAGAGAAAACCAACACTGCATGATGTTTTAACTATCCAAAAGCTTCTTATTGCTTAGAACTCTTGGAGTTGCTGTTGTGACAGGTTTATCATTTCTTGATTGAATATACAGTATATTTATTCTAGCAGTACCTGATTACACATGCAGAATGCAAGTGTCTTTGAAAATTAAAGTTATGAGAAACAAGACAAGGAAACTAAAACAAGAATCAATTCAGGAAAGTCAACCATATTTACCCTAAATGGGGTTTTATGGGACAAGAATGTTACAAAAGAAAAACTAAAATTTCTTAACACCACACTGGTAGTTAAAACATATTGTGACTTATGGCTCCGAGACATGAACTTGGAATTCTCAATTAAAAGCAAAATTACTGGCAGCAGAAATGGGCCTTTGGAGAAGTTCTACAAAGATACCATGAGAGAAAATTAGAAACTAAATTACTAGAGAAAAATGTATGTTCAGAGTACAATTTTGGATTTCATAAAACAAAAACAATTGGAATGTTACTGAGAGGATGACAGATGAAAAAATACCGAAAAGAATATTACAATGGAACTACGCAGAAGAGAAAAAACGAAGACCACCTGTTACTTGGATATAAAACAAACACAACAATGGCAAAATGAAATACTGATGACAATTTATGAATAGATAGACGAGAATGGAGGGGAAAAAATAAGGAAATCCTGAATTTTGTGATCATAGGTTCCGGAAAAATGTGTATATTATATTGTATAGTTATCCTCTGATTGAGGTTCTGGCTGATATGTACATCTATTATCAGACAGTACATCTCACTTGACGGTATGTGTCAGAGGAAGAATTGTTTGTATACATCTAAAGTCTGACTAGTGTAATATGTAACTAGTTGGCGATGTATGCAATGGGGGGGGGGAGGAACCGGCCACCCTACCCCATTATCTCCTGGCCTAGTCGCCTCATAAGCGGTGTCTTCTTGGCATCACTTGTGAGGTTCAGACAGTTGACTAAACAACAACAACAACAACAACAACATACAGATATTGCATTGTCATAAGGCACATACAGAGAAAGAGAAAATATTGAACTGTTGTATGATGTTTTTTCTATTAAAGAGATTTTTACTGCTTTAGAACAAACCTTGGAGTTGTTAGTATAGCAAGTTTTGTCATTTCTTGATTGAACATATCATAGAAGTAAATACCGATGATAAATATATTACCTTGTCATAAGGCAAATACTGAGAATGAGAGAATGTTGAACTGGTGCATGATGTTTTTCCTATCAAAAGGCGTTTTATTGTTTTAAAACAAACTTTCGAATTGTTAGTGTGGCAGGTTTTGTTATTTCTTGATTGAATATAACATACCGTACATTTTATTCTAAAAGTAAATAACGATGATATATCTGTTGTAAGGAAAATACTAAGCTTTTTTACTGTTTTAGAATAGTTCTTGGAATTGTTGGTGCAACAGATGTCATTCCTTAATTGAATATAACAAATTCACCTAAGAAGGAAACAGATATAGTGCATAATTAACCAAGTCGTACTCAAGGCAAATTATCACATTGGGTATAATGCATTATGAATGTTGAATATCACTATACACAACACACGAGAAATGTCAGATCATTTGCATAACCTGTAAAATGAAAGAAATGGTAACACCAGCGATTAGGGATTATAAAGAATGGACACCGAGTGAATTTTCCTGTGTTTTGTTTCTCTGTGCGCCAGCGTTTAGTTCCACTTTCAAGCGCTAGAGGTTAGTGTAATCGAGCATATGCTAAGATAATAATTGAATATAGAGTTGAGACACAGGATCCAAACATCGCCTACCTTATTGCATAATCCAGTAACGCTTTGCTTCAAATAAATTCATGTTAACAGCTTTTCCTTATTTCTCAGTGACAAACTAGTTGTAATAATAATATTTTATATTTCAGACATAATAAGTTATATTATAAAATAATATAATACATTATAAAATTAAGTATCGAATTCGTTTAATATTTGTATATAATATAATATAGGTATATAGTTTTACTTCTCGTAAGAGTTTTGTTTTTCCATTTTCAGCGCTATCAAATCATTACATATTTTAATTGTTGTTGGTGTCAACGTCTCAACTCTTATCATAAAGGAACTCTAGAGTCTAGACATTACAGTTAATGACGGATTTATTATTTTATGGATCCAATTTATTTTATTTGAGTACATAATGTACCTAGATGTATTAATTATGTGTTATATTTCCGCTGTGTCGACTGCTAGCTGGTGTGATGTCAGCGCCAACTCTAGGGAGAAAGCAGAATCTCACGCTTTAGCTGGCTTGAAGGTCATTGAAATCAGTCCGGCTACATCAAAGGTACCAACGTGAAGTGTCCATTCTTTACAATCCCTATTCGCTGGTAACACTCTTTTTTCAGTGGTATGCCAAAGTTTCTGACAAGGTTACAATGGGTTTGGTGAGGGGTAGATAAGTGACAGGCCAAGGTCTGCAACAGATAGTACCGAAGTTTATGACAAACAGCCCTGAGGTCTGTGACATAGTCCCAATGTCCACCGTGATAAATTTACTTTACTCAGGCTACACTACTTGAAACGGACAGGGGGGGATTACTATTTCACAGAATACATACTGTATATCTTAGAGTGCTCTGTCATTGTCCAAACCATTTTAATGACTATGGATGTGCTACGAAGTGGTGTAGCTGTATGCAACCTTCACCACATTTTTGTATAGTACGGTACTGAATTATGCTTTTGTGTCAATGTCTTATCCATGATGTTGGCGACATGTGCAACAAATGATTTTGTTATTATGCCTATTGTTGATATGATCAGTATGATTAGGCCTTCACATTACCTACTTTTCCAGATGTTTAGATTTATTTCATTTTCATGAGCTTTTTAATTTCCTTTTGTGTGTATATAATTTGAACTTCGTGTTCAGTACTGCAATAGTTACCATAACTGGTATGTACGTTTTTGTTAATAAATGTAATGTTACATCTAGCCAATTCTGTATTTTATTATTATTATTCACCACCATTACATAGATTAAATTTAATTATCTTGACACATGGCACTGATATCACATTGCATACTTGACAAGATAGTCATCTGACAGCTTCCTACGAGTTGTTCAAGTTTATCGTATAACATTTCATGGCAGTAAATTTGTCTGCAAATAGCATTAAGTATGTTGTCTGTCTCTGCTTGTAGTAGGAGTTTGAGAAATGATTCTCTTTTATAGAACACACTAATGAACATTTTACGTTTTAATGTTCCGAAAACTGGAATATAACTTGTATAGCCTACGTCTTCCAGTTGGTTCAGTTTACATAATTATCGCAGGAAAGAAATCATAACTGCAATCTTGTATGTCAGTAACATAATAAGCTTCACATGGGAGTTGTCTAGTTTTTAAGTCTTATGAAAATGCCATCTGTTATCTTCAAAAGAACTTCGATTTCTCTTAAGACAATCCTATAGAGCAGTGGTTCCCAAACTTTTTGAAGGCACGACCCACTTTAGGGCGAGCCTTTTGTATGTAACCCCTACTAACGAACTGGTAGGATACTTAACCACATTCGAAGAATACAAATTCCTGTAAAGTCGAAAACAACGATAAATTTTACCCAAAATTAGTGAAAACAATTCAAAGATCGACCAAAAACTAGAAGAATATACCGCAACAGTGGCATGAAATTACATGAACATCATTTATTCGTATAGTAGCCTAGTTTGCAGATATTTTTTAACACTTAACAGTTTGAATAGTACGAGTTTGCAAGGCCAAAATGTAAACATAACCAGGGATAAAATCAAAGCCTTATTTATAAAGAAACTTCAATTCTGGTCTACATCACTTAACAAAAAAAAAAATCTCATTCATTCTACTGGATTAAAGAACTCGTGAAAAATTTAGCTATGTATGATACGATATATGCAATTAAGTTTGCACAATTCTAAACAACAGATTTTTTAAATATTTTCCGGCAGACACTCAAAAGAATACGACAGTCACGGATGAATACTAAATCCATTTATTATAACCTACAGTAGCTAGAGGGTGGGGGGGGGGGGGAGGAAATATTAAATATGTTACATAAAAATATGTATTGATGGAATATTGAAACTAGGCTTTTTCGCGGAGTACAGACTAGTTGCCAGTTGTGGAATACCTCGAACTTGCAAAAGAAGCTTTTAAATTTTCGATAATATTTGCAACCTCATATTTATGCAAAATAAGCTTCTCGCCTATGATTGCCATCAAAACAATGACGAGAAATGTCATTGAACTTGAAAGTGTTATCAATGTAGTGTATCAAGTACAGAGTCCAGATTTAAGAGCTACTTTCTGAAAAACAGACACATTTGTCACATTAATAGTTATTTTTACATCACATAATCCTTTTGTATGAGGTCTTGCCCACCTCATTGAATACTATACGGCTAGTATGAAATAGCCAATATGTATTATTACTATTTAATACGAGAAAAATTCGTACCGGCACCGGGAATCGAACCCAGGACCTCTCAGCTCTGTGCGCTGAGCGCTCTTTCCAACTGAGCTATGCTGGGACACGATCCATGGCGCCGGCCGAACTCCTGTTTAACTGTTAGCAATTGTCACGAACTGATGTTGAATATGGCCACAAAGTCATTTAAATATGCGCTCCTGCATATATGACTTGTATCGTCTCAAATGCAGGTAGTAAGGCCGTAAAAGCATTACGAGAGGGGTTCGGCCGGCGCCGTGGATCGTGTCCCGGCATAGCTCAGTTGGAAAGAGCGCTCAGCGAGCAGAGCTGAGAGGTCCTGGGTTTGATTCCCGGTGCCGGTACGAATTTTTCTCGTATTAAATAGTAATAAGTTATTTTTTACTTTAACTTAGTGTATAACTACTGAAACTTTTCTATTACGTTGCATATCCGCGACCACCTCAGTCCTTTACACGACCCCCACTTTGGAAACCACTGCTCTAGAGAAACTTGAGTCATTATCATAAAAAGGAAAGAGTTAAATTTCTTTCAAAAACATTCAAGAAACTGCTTCTGCAGGGAGTTAAGTGTCAATTTTAATCTCTGTTTATAGACTATACCGGTACTGTCTTAAGAAACATGACGATGAGAGTTTTAAAAGGAAAAGGGGTCAACAAGGGTGTGTGCCTGAAGCTAGTGGGGATTTTTAAGCAGTGCAGGCTGCCTGTTTTGGCAGAGGTAGGTGTTATGTGGCTTAGCTATACCACCCTCTAATGCCTATGGAGAGAGAGTTCTCTCACATAACTTCAAAATGGACTAACATCAGCAACATGTGTTCTGCTGACTTGATCAGGGGAGAACTTCTCGTCGATATGAACTTTAATATGACTTGTTCAGAGTTTGTATACAAGTTAAAAAATAATAAACATTAATTATGATATATGTAATTAGGTGCCAGACTGCCATCTTCCCGCAACAGAGGAAGATGACCTGGCTGATGCTTAGGCCTACTACGTAATTACCAGGGATTTTTTTGGAGATGCAGTTGATAGTAGATATAAGGCATAACAAAAGCCTAGATAATTATGTAGATAGGTAGGCCTACAGCCAAGTGGCCGAGGTATGTGACCAGATTAGTGGGGTTACCAAGCTTTTGTTACAGCCTTGGTACGTCTGGAGGGTAAGCGGGGACGTTATAGATACAACTTTTACACATTGAGAAATATTTACAATAATATAATGTGTTAAGCCTACTTATATTAAAGAAGGAAACGTCCCATTTTAAGTAAAAAAAAAATTATATTACATTTTGAGTCTGTGGAAATAGTATGTGATGAGACCTCTAGGTAATATAAAACAAAGAAAAGGACGTGACTTACTGTCATAATCATGCAGTGATTTTCCTTGATGGCTCCACAGCATCCAAAAAATGCAACTATAAAGACAATAATTCCAACAACAATGAGTAAGATCGGCCCGATAAAAAACTTTCCATGTATGAAGTCTGAATAATTGACGTAGAAATCTTGAATTATGGCACCAATTGCCAGAATCGCAATGCCAGATATCTGAAACGAAAACACAAAAATACAGTACATAATTTACAATACAGCATGAACAGGGTGCTTATTCGTTATTTACAGTATATAACACTTATACATACCGCAAAGACAAGATTAAAAACAAATAGCAGGTATTTGACACAGGTCATACCACCGGATACCATCTTCGTATTGTATTACTTTAGTACTATACACCTGAAATGTTAAGAAAAGATATAATTACAAACACAAAATGCTTCACTCCTCTGTGAAGAGAACAAATGTTACACATCAGATACAACTCCAGGTCATATCCCAATTTGCGCAGCTTTCCGGCATTCACAATAAATACCCAACACAATACTTCCACGAAAACACGTACTGTTTCACATCAGATGACGAATAATGAGATTCTTGACGTTTGTATCAATGCGCAAGCAACGCCGATGTCAGCCGATGTACGCCCCGTACGCTGACGTAAGAGATATGGTTGAAGTGAGTACTATATTTGCGAGTAAAAGGACTATTTCAGACTACAGAGTCTTTTTCTAGAAGCATTTCGCGAATTTTTTTGACGCTGTCACTTTAATTTATACTTATATAAATAGTAATTCACTCAATGATGGTCGCTTTATGCGTTTTGAGTTTTAATATTCGCTTGCGCAACAAAGTGCAAGCATGATCACATTCGTAAACATTACGGCATGTGAAGATGACTCATCTAATGCCGCGAGAATTGAAGACTTTCCCATTGAACATTTCCGATATGACTAATTTCCCAAATAAACACTTAACGTTACTGGCCAACAAGTCTTTCGTTTTACGCAGAGGCGTCATTTAGTGGGAGCAGGGTAGGACAATTATTATTATCCCCCCCCCCCAGCGTTAAGATAAAAGAAATAATAATTGAGAAGTACATTAAAGAAAAAATATGAGAACTGTACCTTTAATTTTAAAATATCCACGTTTATAAACGCTTAGAAAATAAAAGACAAGATTTGTTTGGAACAAATTCATGAAATTGTTTGTGATAATGGCATATCATCTGGTAATGGCTTGTACACCAGAAAATCTGGTGTTATAATCCATCGCATAATTAAACATTAATATTTTTAACAAATAAAATAAATTTATGAAGTCTACAGCCATAGTCCTAGACAACGTGCTTTTTACTATCATTTGGAGTAGACTTTATATGCAACCAAACCCAAGTCTTTCGGAATTCATACGCTTAGGAAGTATGGAGTGGAATTTACAGGTAGTGTTTCTGCATTAATTTCTACATTTCTAAACCGAAAATTTTGCTACATGACAAAAGAAATTTTTAGACTCCCTGCTTTTAATAGAATGTAGGCAAATAAAATCGGAAATTGTAGATAGGCTAATTTGGTAAAATCCAAGCTCTAGTCGCTATTTTCCTGGACCAATTAGAGAACGATGACGCAATATATGACGTCACGCAGGATGCTATTACTTGAAAATATGAATTAATTCGACACCCTCACTACTCCCTCTTTTCCTTCTCCCACCCTACATCACTTCACTACTCTCCTCTTTTTCATATATGTATCTTTTTCTATTTCTATCTTTCACCATTTACCTACTTTATTCTACAAACCACTTCATATTAAATTGAAATACTCAACTTACCTTCGAATACGCCGAGATTTGCTCCCTAGGACTTTTCGTGTAGTAAACCACCATTATAGCCATTATGCTACGAATTCGTTGATAAACAACCCCTTAAAAATTATAATGAGACACAATTAACATAAAATACTTCCAAACGTATTAAATATATAACTCCATTATTATATAATCAAACTGAATTCATTAGTTTGCTACTAACTTTCTTACATTAAATATAACAAATATATCACAAACTATTTAACGTGCATTATATAAAAAAGTAATATAAATATCCGAAAGATGACGTTACTCTACTTGTCCACTATCAATTGTCTTATTATACGTATATTAAATAGATTCACTTTTGACTATTCCCTTTAGTATTCTATTAATCTTACGATGGCTAGTGCATCAAATATACATGTACCTGAAGCATCACAGAAGACCATACATAAACTTTCGCGAATTATGCAAAACCATCGACACAGATAACGAAAGTAGTGTAAATTGGTGCATCGAACAAGGATTAATTCCAGATAAAACACCAAAAACTTGTACTAATTGTGGTGCTGCAGAAAAAGTAATATGGCAAGTAAGATCTAAATATAAAATTTTTCCATACTGCCTTAAATGTAAGCAGTGTAAAACAGAGTGTATAATAACAACAAACACGTGGTTCGAAAACTGTAAAATCAGCATCTTTCGAAGTTTAGCGTTAGTTTACTTTTGGTGAAAGGGTGTACAAAACAAGCTGATCAAATGTTCCTCGACTTCATAAACAACATAAAAAAAGCATACCTGGGCTATGGACAAACACCATTAACACCCAGAACTTACACCAATACAGAACAACACTGAGGTAAGTTAAATTGTCAAAATTTTATGAAAACAATTTTTGTACTTGCAATATACGTGACGTCCTATAAGCCTCTTACGTCATACAACTTATTGAGCGGGAAAAAAACGATTCCATCTTGGATTCTACCACTAATTTTTATGATTCAACAAACTGTATACCAATCACATCATCATCATCATCATCTTCACTTCATGGTTTAGGCTTAGTGCCTGTTCCGTCTTCACATTTTATTCAGTTCCACCTCTTCCTAGGACGTCCGACATCTCTTTTGCCTTTAGGTTGGTATTGTTGTATCAGTGCTGGAATTCTTTCATTATCCATTCGAGACAGGTGTTCTTTCCACTTTCCTTTATAATCTTCAACTTTATCGTTTATGTTGTATATATTTAATTCTTTACGGATATCCTCATTTCTTATCAGATCCCTTCTTGTACATCCCTTTACTCTGCGAAGAAACCTCATCTCTGCAGCCTGTAATTTACTTTTATCTCGTTCTTTAATTATCCATGATTCGCTTCCATATGTCAACACAGGTACTGCCATAGTTTTATAGAACTTTAGTTTTGTTTCTTTTCTAGTTTTATTTTTTAGTGTTCTATTTATTGTTCCGCATATCCACTGAAATTTGCTTATTTTGTTGTTAATATCTCTATCTACATCATAAGTTATGTTACAACCTAAATAATCAAAATGAGATACTTGTTCTATGGGCTTATTATCAACTATTATTTTTGTACGAATTGGAAATTTACCACTGTGGGCCATTACTTTAGTTTTATGAGTTGATATGCTCAAATTATAGTCTTCTTTTCCTAGTAGGTGTAGTTTGTGAATGGCATATTGCAATTTTTCTTCACTGTCTTGTATTAATGTTACATCATCGGCAAACATTAGAATATTTAAAAATGTATCTTTACTAATCTTTATACCTGGATTCACCTCCATTTTCCATTTTTTAATTAAGTCATCTAGATATATGTTGAAGAGACTAGGTGATAGGCTACAACCTTGTCTGAGTCCTTGATTTATTCTTATTTCTTCTGTTTTCGATGTTCCTGTGTTTATTATTATCTTTGTATCTGTGTAGAGGCATTTTATTATTTCTATCAAATGTGGAGGGTAACCTTTATTATACATTATTTGCCATAATATGGATCGTTCTACACAATCAAAAGCTTTATCGAAGTCAACGAAAGCTATGTGCGTTTCTAGATTGACTTCTCGTCGTTTCTCTAAAATTCTTTTTATACTAAAAATATTGTCACTGCATGAGCGCCCTTTTCTAAAACCCATCTGCTCTTCTTCTAGATTCACTTCAGATATCATTTTTAGGCGATTATTAATTATTTTAGTATATATTTTATAAGTAGTATTTAAAAGGCTTATTCCTCTGTAGTTTTTACAATTATTTCTTTCTCCTTTTTTAAAAAGTGAAATTACTTCTGCTACTTTCCAAGTCTTGGGAATTGTGTAACTTCTCCAGCATTCATTTAGTAAAAGTAGTAGTCTCAAATGTAGGATTAAACCTCCATATTTCAATAATTCAGTGTTTATGCCATCGGGTCCACAAGCCTTTCTATTTTTCATATTGCCTAGTGCTGTTTTCAGTTCTTCTAATGTAATTGGATCGACCGAAGTATCATAGCTAGGTGTATTTTCTTCTATTTCCATTCCTGATTTTTCGTTGCACCACAATGATCTATAATGTCGCTTCCACTGCTCTTTGTCTATTACATTTATATTTGCTGTATCTCTTTCTGATTGATTGAGATGCTTCATAATTTTATAAGACATAGTTTGTCGACCATGTACATCATTTTCAACCTGTGTTATAAATTGATCCCAAGATTCTTTATGTGCATTTGTTATTAATTTTTTGGCATGGTTTCGTTTTTGCTTGTACTGTTCTTTAGATTCTTCAGTTTGCATTTGTAGAAATTGTATGTATGCTTTTCTTTTTTCATTCACTGCTTGTTCTATGGTTTCATTCCAAATTCTTACACCTGACTTTTTCCTTATTTTCTTCTTCTTCCCAATTGCCTCATAGGCTGCTTTTTCTATACACATTTTTATATTTTCCCATTCTTCTTCTATATTATACCAATCACAAGAAACAAATTTCATGTCTCAAAACAATGCCATTTGGTTTAAATTTTTATAAGATCAAGTTAACTTCAGCAGAGGAAGTACGTCACACGATATACGCTATAAGGTCTTTCCTAAAAAATCTTGCCTTCCTCTACCTAGTTCAGGGGTCGTCAGCACAGAGCACGCTGCGGCTAGAGTCTCTTACCTGCGGAAAACGCATTGCACCATGGTGTACTCTGTAGCTGCTAGCAGGTATGCTCTCTATCTCTCCCTGCTGCACGATGGTGCACATGGGACGGCACCGCATACTCTTTGCACATTTCAGCGAGTGCTGACGACCACTGACCTAGTTAGATTGCCCTTAGTTTTTAATATGGTACTTGATGTTCGGCGGCCAGGTAGCTCAGTTGGTAGAGCAGCTGGCTACAGACTGGAAGATGGTAATGGGATTTTTCTCATTGCCAAATTTCCAGAATGGTCCCGAGGTTCACTCAGCCTCCTATAAAATTGAGTACTGGGTCTTTCCAGGGGCTAAAAGGTGGTTAGAGTGTAGTGCCGACCACACCACCTCATTCTAGTGCCGATGTCACGGAAAGCATGGGGCTCTACCTCCATGCTGCCTAAGTGCCTTCATGACATGTGAAGGTGATACTTTACCTTATCTTTACTAGATGTTCAGAGGATTTTTATTATATGTCAGAATAGAGACTCCTCTTATTTAACTGAGGAAAATATATGGATTTAAAAATCTCGATTTATTCAAATTATCATCTCAATTTGGCATAAGGCTACCACACACCAGAGTGATGACAGTGGTGGTAGTGGCAGTAGCAATCAGATATTTCCTTCTGAACTTAATAGATGCTTTCAGACAGGCAGCAGTGTTGCGGGTTGCATTCTGGGCAGTGCACTGAGTGCAGCATTCTGCTCCATGGTAGCAATCAGATGCAGGTGTTGAGTTTGATTGCTGCCGGTGTCAGTATAAGAATAAATGAATGAATGAATGAATAAATGAAAGGGGAAATGGCATGAGAAACATTTGAAAGATACGTGAAAAACCGTCCTTGCAAGGGAAATTGGAGCAGAGAGTAGTCCTAAAAGTATGTGAGCTCCAAGCAAGGGCGCCTGCAGGATCCAATCGCAGTGGTAGCAAGATGGTTAGAAAATTAGAGTGGTTGGACAAGGAGAGACAAAACTGAACATGAAAAATAGCCAGTTCTGAAATCTAAATTACCTTGCACACGCATTCATAGTTTAAAGCACTCGTTTTTGTTTAATTGTTTACCAAGCACTTGAGAAAAACATGCATTGAGCACGTAGAGAAAAATAAAAAAAAAACGCGTAAAAAATACAAACCTCAGTGGTAGTAATTGCTACCACTTGCTACCACCTGTGGGCGCCCTTGGCTCCAAGCCTGTTGGCCACTTGTCTCACCCATTCCATTTGAAGGAAAATTAGACAATTTTAAAGGGGAAAGCAGAAAATGAACATAACCTAATAGCTACCACAAGTTTCGTATCTCTGCCAGTAGAGAACTCTGAGTTATAGCCTGAAACATGGCAGCATGTACCAGCACTATGTCGTTGCGTCTGAAGCAGCGTGCTGTGATCGAGTTTTTAACAGCATAAAATGTGCCCCCGATAAACATTCATCAGAGATTGAAGGCTGTTTATCGTGATCAATGTGTCGATATCAGTACTGTGCGACGTTGGTCTGCTCGTGCTCGTAATGAACCTAGTGCAACTCTCAATTTGTGTGACAAAGGTTGCAGTGGAAGACCACGTACTGCAACTGATGACGCTCATCAGAATCATGTCAATGAACTCATTACAGCGAATCATCACATAATACCTGTCAATCCAGTGTGGCATATCAAGGGAACGTGTGCAGGCAATAATTGCAGAACTGGGATTCCGGAAAATTTGCGCATGATGGGTGCCCCGAATGCTTCTTCTTCACATGAAACAGGAGAGATTGGACATTTGCCAACAATTGCTGCTGAGCTATGAACGGGAAGGCAATAAATTCTTAAAGAACATTGTCGTAGGTGACGAAAGCTGGGTACACCACTTTGATCCCGAAAACAAGAGGTCATCAATGCAGTTCCGCCACAAAGGATCACCTGCACCCAAAAAGTTCAAGGCTGTGCCATCATGAGGCAAACTCATGCTTACAGTCTTTTGGAATATTCAAGGTGTGATGCATATGGGATTCGTGCCTAAAGGCACTACCATTAATTCTGTAAGGTATTGTGAAACCCTAAAAAACTGAAAGCACGAATTCGATATGGAGCAGCCCCTTCCACAGCATGACAACTCTCGTCCGCACATCAGTGCATTGACAACAGAACACATTCTTTGTCTTGGTTTCGCTGTTGTTGATTATCCTCAATACAGTCCCAATCTGTCGCCATCAGTTTTTCATCTGTTCCCAAAACTTAAAGAACACTTGAGAGGACATCTCTTTGTTTCTGACGCAGTGCAGACAGAAGTGAGGCTCTGGTTTCGTCGTCAGAGAGAAAAATTCTGCAGTGTTGGTATCAAGACACTGGTCACTCGTTGGAAGAAAAGTGTTCATCGCCAGGGCAATTATGTGGAAAAATGAAACTATAGGTATGAACAGTAAGGTTGTGAGATGTTACCAGTTTTGCTTCACTCAAATAACTATGAAACTTTTCACATAAAAAATTAGGAGGCATTACTTTTCAGCACACCCTCATAATAACAGTAGAGGTTGTTGGTTTAGTCTTTATTGTATTCACTCAGTGATTTTGTTCTTTTGGGGCATTTAACGAAATTATAGCAATCACACACATTCCTGCACAGGGCATGTACATAGGCCTGTCATTTGGTGGGTTCGTGGAAGCCTGACCTTGTACACAGTGTATTATTATTATTATTATTATTATTATTATTATTATTATTATTATTATTATTATTATTATTATTATTGTTATTATTATTCGGTTGTCAGCTATCATGCTGTTTGGTTGTGTGTGCGTGTAGCTCCCAGAACTTACTGCATACAACAGTTTATCGAAGTATAATTGGATATGGTACCTAGTAAAGACTTCTGTCTTTTGTCCAGTTTGCCTTTCTTTGAGAGGTAAAAGTTTCTGAAATGTGTTGGGCCGTGCAGTCTATGATATTATGATATCTTGATTGTTTGAGTATTGGAGAAGCTGAGTATGACATCTTCATGCAAAGTGGTAGTTCAACCTATAAGTGCCAGAAGTGTGTCAGTGCTCTTAAATCAACGCAGGGAAACAACACACCAGTGTGTCCTATTCATCTAGAATAGAAGAAGGTGATCTCACCTACGCGTGAGCTGGTGTATAATAATTTAGTTCCTTTATCAATAGTTACTCTTGCTTTTCAAATTGAAACAGACTAAATAGTGTATCTCTAATGGACATGGTTAGTGACATTTTGATCTATGTCAAGAATTTGCAGAAAGACTTTAACGAACTGAAAAATGAACATTATGCCCTAAAAGAACAAATGTCAGAATTGTTATCAAAGGGCTGCTGTCCCCCTAAATCCTATCAAAATGTTTCTTGTAATAGTCAACAATTTGTACGAGCTAAGAAGTCTTACAGCAAGATTGTCTCGGAAAAATTAGCTGCTGACAATGCAAATACCTTGCATTCTGATGCATCAGCAACTGGTAAACGAGTACGTGTGACTCCTATTACAATCAGACATAATGCGAATCAGGAAATGAGTGAGGTCAATGCTACTAATCTTCCCATTAACAACGAAAGTTTTCAATTAGTTTCTCGTAAGAAATTTAAAAAAATAGAACCCAAAGTTGGAACCTCTTCTTCTAGCAACATTGAAATGGGCTCTAAGCGAATCAGAACTAAATCTCTGTTTCGATATTCGGTTCCAAAGTTAACCCTAACAGTTTAATGGATTCTCTTAAAAATCAATTGACGCTTTATCAACTGTAGTGGTTGCCTAGCATCTGAGTAAAATGGGAGTGATAACGCCAGCGAAATGAGTCCAGAGTTCAGCACCGAAAGTTACGCAGCATTTTCTCTTAATTGGTTGTAAAAAAAAATGGGCGGCACTATTTAAACATGGAGAGAGTGTGAAAGACGATTGCTGCAATGGACGTTCAGTAGCAGCAATAAGTGAAGAAATTGTAGAAAAAATCCACGATATGATACTGAATGACCTTTGACTGAAAATTCGGGAAATTAGCGAGGTTATGCACATCTCATCTGAATGGGTGCGCCACATTTTAATCAATGTCTTGGGCATGTCAAAGGTCTCTACAAAGTGAGTTCTGCATTTGTTAACACGGAAACAAAAGCACTTCTGATGTCGAAGTTAGAGGGATTGCCCGGCTCGATTCGAGAAAAATTACCCCTATTTTTTAGGCAGTTTGTGACCACTGATGAAACCTGGATCCACTACTACATACCAGGGACAAAACAGCAGTCGAAATAATGGAAGCACAGTGATTCTTTGTCTACAAAAAAAGCAAAAGCTGTTCAATTGGCTGGGAAAGTCGTAGCGTCCATTTTCTGGGGTTTTAAAGGGATAATTATTATTGACTATCTAGCAAAGGGGAGAACAATAACCGGATAATATTATTCAAATCTTCTGCAGCAACTGAAAGAGAAAATTCGCGAGAACAGGCCAGGCCGGGTATGGCCAAGAAGAAAATATTGTTTCATCACGACAGTGCATCTGCTCACACATCTGCAATCGCGATTGCTAAACTACATGAACTACAATTTGAATTGTTGTCACACCCCAGTACTCACCACATCTCGCGTCTTCAGACTTCTTTCTTTTCCCAGAGCTCAAAACTCAATGGCTGGAAAGAAATTTTCGTCAAATGAAGAGGTTATTGCAGCAGCAGAAGGCATTTTTTTTGCAGACCTCGAGGGTATAGCAGCATTGTAGCACCGGTGAACCAAGTTTGTGAATCTCAGGGAGGATTATGTTGAGTAATAAAGATTGTTTCAGAATAATCCTAATTTAATTTCTATGTCAGGCTATGAACTTTCCAAACATCCCTGATATAAGTAAAAATAATTGTTAGTATTTGTAATTTATTATAATATACAGTTTTTGAAGTAGTGAGGTTCTTTTTTGTGGGAGAGAGTCACTATTATTTAGATCGATCTACTTATATGATATGACTGAGAATAGTTTTTTTTTTTGGTACAAATGTGATGGATATATTAAAGTTAAACTGAGATAATTGAAGAGTGTGATCCCAAAACTTATGTTTCTTTTTAGTCTTCAATCATTATATTTTAAGCTTCGTTTCATCCAAAACAACGCCAATCCTTGTCTTAAAGTTTGTGTTACTGCGCATGTCCCTTAAAAACTGGCTCAGTCCATAGCAGACACTAGCAAAGCAGACAATACTCACGCCCGTAACTGCCTGCCATCAGGATTGGGTTCCAGAGCAGCTAGAGAGCAGGTTAAAATTTAGAACTGGCCCATTCAGCCTGGATTTTATAAGCCCAATTCAGGTGGGACCCAAGAAAGCCTGCCTTTGTCCTCTTATTGTAGAGTGATTTGCATTCAGTTATCATGGGTATCATGAAACCGTACTATACTTGTTTTTTTGAAAGATGGGACATGACAGGAGCGTTGCGATCGGAAAAACAATCCAATATCACATAGCGTGGTAGGCCTGTTGCTATGGTAACAACGGTTGAGTTGCCAGACTTACACTTCCCTTGGCGAGTGCTTAATAGCTCGCTTGGCGACATTTATTGTGCACACAATGTTGGCATTGGTACGTTTTGTCTTTGATTCTCTGTCGGTTTTTGTATTGTTTTCTTACCTCCGCGTGAATTGTCAATGAATGTTTTAACGTCAGCCATCTTCACGACAATTGCTGGCTTCCATCAGTTGGCAGCATGGTAGTCCATATTGGCAACATGGCACTGTAGTTCCAAGTTCGGCCGCTTAACTGTCATGTCCCATCTTTCAAAAAAACAAGTATAGTTTGAAATCTAAGTTTGTTGGCTATTTAGTCACTTCAAAAATCTCTATTTTCTGGTAAAATACGGCAGAAAATTCTTGATTAAAGTAACATAGTTTTTTATTTTATTGCACTACAGAATTTAATAAAATAATAACAAAAATATTATACATTTCAACTTCCTTCAAAGTGTATCTGACTCAACAAAATAGTACATTTCTTAACTTGTGACTAGTTAAAAAAAAAAAAGAAAGTACAGGAGAAGAAAAGAGAGGAGGGGAAGGGACGGGAAGGGAAGGGAAGGGAAGGGAAGGGAAAAGAAAAGGAAAGGAAAGGAAAGGAAAGGAAAGGAAAGGAAAGATGTTTAAAATACATTGGTAACAATTATTGTGAATATCAACAACTATCATAGGAAAAAATTCCATTTTAACTTTTTCCTTATCAACAATTAAAAGTCTCATGAAGACCTGTAAACTGTAAAAATGTTTTTCGTTCTTCGGAATATTAATTTGCTATTTAACTTCTGAGGGATAGATTTCTTTACATTTATGAAGTTTAAAGTTTGAAGAGTTTGCATTACATTTGTATTACTATGATGAAAAGGAAAGAGTAAGTAATTTATAATAACTGTTGTTATTTAATAGATATTATGCTGACGAGAAATAGTTCTCTTTGTATTTATTACGTTTCAGAAGACTATAAATTAAGTATTCAATAGTTTGTCTATATCTATATGCTTCCTGTCTGGTTTGAATGAGACTTGGTTGTTATTTATCATGCACCTGAAAGCAGCACAGTCTGGCGCAGGTCGGCAGAACAAAACAGTCCTTTCAGGTCACTATTAGGACTGTTGGGGAGTCACGTGCAACTACACTGCCTGCCTGCTTGTAAGGAAGGTTGACGGCAGGCAAGCGATACCGTGCATTAGCCCACTCATGAAGGTAAAGAGTTATGGGCAGGCCTGAATGAGGTTTTGTCTGTCTTTGGTCCATAGACCGGCAGATAAGAGAACTTTCATAAAAATGAACTGAATGCGTTTTGGTATCACACTCTTCAATTTAGATATAAAGCTGAAAACTCTCAGAGGAGGGATTTTTAGATTCTAAATTCATAATTGCCATAACGGTAATTTGAGTTCATTTTCGGCTCCTAATGAATGCATCTCTCTCGGTTTTCGTTCTCAAAGTCGTAAGGGAAAAAAAATGGGCCGAATAATCTAAGCTCTATTGTATATTTATGGTTAGAAAGTTGTGATTTAAGTCTTATTCAAGGAAAGTACCGGTAAGCAGTTTTTTTCCCACTCATTCTTCGTGAAGACTCCGCTGCATTCCTCTTCCAAATTGGTACTGACGAGACTTTCTTTAGATGGTAAACAGTTGTGATGTAGTACTTACCATTGACCACACATTACGTCAAACTTAAGATAAGAAAATGCTCCATCTTTGTGACTATTGATTACCTAAGTAAAGTGATGTATAGTAAGTAGACAATTTTACGTTCTTGCTGTCTCTTGTTCACTCTTCAAAAGACTATCCTGCTGTGCTTATAAATTATTTCCATAGGATGAATATGAATCTGTCTGTGTTGTTAATGTTGTATAAATTACAATTATCACAGCAAACTAAAATAAGTTACTGCACGTTTGCTATGTATCAAATCTTTAAAGTATTTCCTCAAATTGGTAAATATTTTTTGTTCTCAATTTAATGTCGGCGGTATAAATTATAAGAGTACTTTTGAGGAAGTAAATATGGGTCTTAAGGTGCAAAAGATATACAGTAGCTACTAACTCGGTAACTCCAGCATTGTATTGGAAATCAGGAAAATATATAGATGTAATGAACTGAATGTGCTGAAGAACAGAACTGATAATTGGTGCTGGTGTCTAAAGTGTTACTGAAGCCTTTATTTTAGAAAATATCCTCATAAAATTATGTACAGTCATTCACATAATTGGAGGCTATAAAGCACTACCTTCTATTTGAATAGGTCCAGTGCCCATTTACCTTTCTAATTTTATTGTGAACACCTTTAGTCGTACACGGACCTAGCTTTGCATCCAAAGGCCCCTGTATAATTGATTACACATATAAAAAACACTTTCATTCAGAATTCTGTGGTATGCTTTATAGTTTATCCATTGACAACAATTATTTAACTCACTTAAAAAAACAGTGCATAGGTTCACATAATACTTTCATTGTAATTGTATCAATTGACAATTTATTGGACAATTGTGGTCATCTTGTGTAAGTGCAGATAGTTACCCTTAATGGACAGTTATAATCTGAGTGGGCTATGAAATCCATTCCTGATTGTTATACATATAATGATCTGTAAATAGTTAATCTGTAAATAAGAGAACATTGAAATTTAAAATGTAAAATGTCTTAAGTAGTAAAAAATACAAATTATTAACAAAATATTACAGCAAGTTTAATACATAATCAACTCTACTTCATTCTCTTTTATTTATGGAGTTTTTTTTTGTACATTTGGTAAGAAGTGTCACAAGGATAGAGCAACCTTTAACTTTCAAAAATAGTAATTTATACTATAAGAGAGTAAAATCTGTTTATCCATTACTGATATCTAAATTTAATTTTAAATAACTGTACTCTACGCCTTTTCTTTGTAATGTGTTAGTTGTGAAGAAATTATAATGAATGAATGTATAGATTTTATTGTTGCTAATGTGTTGGTTGTCTTGAAGAGAGTGATTTAAGAAATTTTAATTCGTTAAACACTTTTAATTTACTGCAATTGTTTAGGTTGCTAAGGGCAGTGAAAGAAAGATTAGTTTAGACAGGGTACCAGATGGCTTTATTTTTTACCTTAACTTTCTTTTTGTAACTAATATAGGCTACAATACAGACCTTTAAAAAGTTAATTTCTAACTGAATTTTAATAGATTCTTGAATTTTGCTATTAAATTGATTACAATACTAAATTTATTGAAGTTGAATCTGTGAACAATAAATTACTTAATGTGAAAAGTATTTTATTACAGTAGTCTCGAGAAATAAATATCATAACTTCAATTTAACGTAGGTACTGTAATTTATCATCATACGTAGCCTACTTTAATTTTGAATATTCATTGTTAGTGAAATTGTTATATTACTTGATGTCATTATTTGATGACTAATATGATAAATAATATATTATGTATGTGTAAACCACTTGCTTCAACGCAAAGCTCGTTCTATGATTCTGTAAGCAGAAGGTCTCTAGACTCCTTGTTAGAGGGTACAATATGCCAACGCTTAACATCCTGTTCTATGTGTTTTTTGTGAATAATAATAATGATGATGATGATGATGATGATGATGATGATGATGATGATGATGATGATGATGATGCTAATAGATTCGTGGAGAGATTAAGAGATTATAGATATTTTCTTGTAATTAGATAAGGACGTCCATATATAAATTATTATAAGATGACATTTGAAATGAAAAAGTGCGATTTATTCCTCTGTGATGAGATGACAATGAAAAATTTATTGAATGGTGGCAGGAAGGATGGAAAGTAGGTATTCTAAAAAATGCCTTTGTATTTACCACACATTGCACTTTCACTTTACATGTCTGTCTTGAAAACAAAAATATATTAGCTCTTAGTCAAACAGTGTGCAGTGCTTTAAAAGCATTGCTATACTATTCTTGATAGTAGTGATACAATACTCCATATACTGGTACTGTATGTAGCTTTCTCTAAAATTTGGTTTACATTTAAATTACGGCTTAATTTAAGTAAATTATGTAACATTACCAAATAGCCTAGTTATATTTGATAGCAATAGCTTCATAATGAAGACTTTCAAATTCGACCATATTAAGAAGGAAGATTTTTACTGCTTTTCTGACATAGAAGAATAGAAAATTGTACACTGATTTTACTTTCTGTATTCTGTGTAATTAAGAGAAAACACGCAATCGGTTCTGTAATATTCTGGTGTCTTAGGAAAGTGAAATCTCGTTTCATTCTCTGCAGCAAATAGGAAAAAGTTTTATAAATTTAATTTTAAAAAAAGGTGCTCCATAATATGCATCAATTGATTTCCCTTCTAAATTAAATACTTATTAGTATTCTTTCACGAATCTTATTATATTTTAATCCTAGTTAACTTTATAAATCTGAAATGTTGGAATAATAGTTGAAACGGATAATGTTCTGGCATTTCATTTAATTTCCTGAGGATCTATTAGAAGTTCTACATGGTTTTCACTGCTTGTGACACTTTTTACGTAGACATTATTTTACCTCTGATCCATTCTGTTCTTTGGTAATTTCCTTTCTAATCTTGCTTCTGAACACTAGCTATGGCTGCATATTTATCCTAAATTGACTAAGCTGTACAACATTTAAAGCGTATGTTCTTTTTGAATGATTTTAATTTTCCACCAAATTTCACGAAGACTACATTTTTTTCATGCAAAGCTTACAGGCTAATTACCGGTAACATCTAAAAGACATTGCATAACATTGGCTTGTTTGTTCTACTTATTTATTTCAGAAATACTGATGGAATGATCACAACACGCCTTATCTCCTCCTTATAAGCATTGGTCAATTCCATAATCATACATTTTTTTCAGTTTTGAATAATGGCTTCATAGTTCCTTAGAGACTACAACGAATATCGTATACAATTTAGATTACTCCTTATCTTTTAAGATTTTGGTGAAAATAAATATATCTTATGCCTATAAAATTTTACATACTGATACTCTGTAATCCTCACAATACACATCTTAAAAAAGTGGTCAATATCTTCACTGAAATGCTATCTCAATGCGAAATTTAGTTGCAATGCACGTTTTATCAACTTTTATATCTCTTTTTTCATTAAACATATTTTTATTGTATTAAAAATATGAGAAAAAGAAATCAAATGATTAGGAAAGTTACTAGTTCTACCAATATTTTATATACCGGTAACTTAATAAATTACAAATGTCTAAATATTCATTATCATAATGGTTTTTATCGAAAGTGTATCGGCAAATAGTCAAAATATTAAAGTTGAGAAAGATATTTTAGTCTTCCAAAGATGAAATTTCTGTGTTGATTATATAACGTGTTGAAATTCGAATCGGTGATGTTAAATTCCAGAAACAATGTCGGAAAATTTATATATCCTACACATCTCATAGTTGTCAAACAATGATTTCAGAGAAATATTATTATGTTGTTTATATAAAATAAATTTGTTATGTAGCTTTCAGCTATAGATTTCTTTCCCTTCAAAATGTATATACCATAACTGAAATTATCAACATTGTCAAAATAAATTGAGTTAATGTAAAAAATAATATATAGGTGTATTACCTAATTTATAGATTTTTAATAACTATTTCTTACAATATAAAATACAAATGTAATTATCGTGTGCTTGTTAGTGTCATAAATAAATAGGCTCATTCTTCTTGTTTCAAGATATCTAACTTACTTAAAATGATTTATGAAGTATAATTTCTCGAGATAAACGTACCGGTACTCACAAGTACTATGAATTAAAAGATTGTTAATAAAGAATAGATATCTCATTGCATTGCTTCTGTATCACTTAATGAACTCTTTAATATCTTGCACAATGGATTACTTTTGGTAAAATTTTAAATTTTATTAAAATATATCTCAAATGCAAATTACTCTGTAAAGAACATCGGCTACAAATAAAATTGTACTAGGTTTATGAGCTTTCTAGCCTATTGCCCATAGTTGAGAAGCTAAATGTTATTTTCTTGTTCTACCAGAAAAGAATGTTTGTTGGATCTAGCCTGTTTTAAGTATAATCATTAATGGTTATTTTATATGCTGCTTTTATGGGCTAGTCGTCTTATAATGCACCAGTATAGTGTTAAATGCTTTTAAAACTTAGTTACATAGAGTGTACTGTAACAAAAGGAATTCATATAAAATTTGTTGGTTTTGTCACGTTAAGACACTATTTTTTTCCTTGGAAATCATAATAATTTAAATATTTTCATTTAAGTCTATGAGCCATTATTCCGACTTGTTTATCTTACTTTATTTTATTTTCATTCAGTTTATTTCACAATGTATTTAAGCTGTGCAGAATTCATAATCCCTGATGTAAGTCGTTGGGCGTATTTTGAGTTGCGTTGTACCGGTACACATTTTCATACCAGTACCGGTACAGTTCATGTTCTAGTACTCTTGTAATATAGTTTGTCTCTCTAATTAAATACAGATAATTTACCTTTTTCTTGAGGATATAAAGGGGACTTTGCATGTTAATTGTAGAAAGTGCAGTTCATAAAATACATTAATTGCAACAATACCACAGAAATATATAAAAATTTTAGCTAATAACGCATGTAAGTTTTTATATTAACAAACAGATGGAACATACAATAGCATTTATTCATTTGAATATGTGCAATATATCTTTTGATATCAGCTTACATAGGTGACGTATAATTAGGCCGATTGGACAATTCTGAATGTGCTGTACAATGCTTTTGATATGCATATTAATTTATTAGAACTGAAACTGAAATTGTAAATTTTGCCATAGGTGCTGATCAATTTTCATTCTCAGTTTTGAAAGTCAGGTTTTCAATTTTTACAGTTGCTAAAATATAAGATACTGGTAATTTTAGCTCTAAGCCATAAATTACAAATTGTATCACTTCTGTGTGTTATTATCATTTACGGAGAAAAGTTATGCAGAAAAAAAAAAAAAAAACAAATGAACTGGCACTCCAGCAAATCCAGTGGCGTAACTAATAATTTAGGGCAGTGGTCGTCAGCACTCGGTGAAATGTGCAATGGGTACACAGTGCCGTCCCGTGTGCACTGTCGTGCGACAGGGAGAGATAGAGAGCATACCCGCTAGCAGCTACGAGAGCACTATAGTGCACTGCGTTTTCTGCGGGTAAGAGAGGCTAGACCCAGCGTGCTCTGTGCTGACGACCCCTGATTTAGGGATAAGGAATTCGTTATTATATAATTTATTATACCTGTTAATTAATTACAAACAGCCTATAAGTAATTTGTTGTCACTCAAGTAGCAGTGAACCTGACTACAAGTTTGACATATTCAATTTCGATTTCCTCATGGAAAACAGAGATTTATATGTATATCTCACGAAAGTTTAGCATTGGTTTCAGAATCCTTATAGAAGTTAGGATACAACAAGCTAGAAGAGTTAATAATAATAATAATAATAATAATAATAATAATAATAATAATAATAATAATAATAATAATAATAATAATAATGGTAATTGTAAATAAAGTAAAAATGTTATTGTTAAATTATGAAATTTGTAAGTGTAAAAGTGTAAGAAAAAATCTTAAATTATTAGACTGCCATAATTAATTACTTTTAATAATGATAATAGTGCAAATTGTTTACAGGGGCCCCTCACATTGGAACCCTCCGCAGTTTAGGGCCTGAAGAGATCATAGTTACGCCACTGAGTAAATCTTATGTGGAAGGAACGTCTAGAGATTAAACATATGATACAAATTGCACAGAAAGACATGTAACAGGAATATTATAGACAAAATAGGTGTTCTAGAGTTAACAATGTTAGAGGTAACCAATATTAAATGTATTCAGCCTCTTATGAGTTGTTAGTGCTTCTGGATAATGCATTTGAATATTAAGTAAATAGTATATAAATTTCGTATTATTTTGAAGTATGAAATTGCGATATATATATTATATATAGAACTATTGTATAAGCTATGGAGAAAGTTCATATGAATTATTTCAATATTTACAGAATTTTAGATTGGTGTCTAATTATATTGTAAATAATTTACATGCTGGAAAATATTGCATTTTATATAAAAATTAAGAGCAGATGATGTGAAATGCCCTCATGCAGCATTAAGTGGATCAAAAGTGAAATTTGTTTTTTTTATCTTATTACTAAGTGACGTCAGATTGGTGAACTTGTTACGTATAAGATAACTTTTATTCAATACCCTGTGTCATCATCATTCCATGTAAAAGTTAAGTTTTGAAGATTCATTATTATCACCTTAGTCTCGCTACTTTTCACATTATAATACATTTTTTTAGAGTGAAATATTTTAAATTTGCTTACAGAATACAGACTATTAAAATATAATGCAGTTAAAAAATATAATCAATTCCGAAGTTTAAAGAATACTGATACAAATTTGTGTTATTTTTACATATTTCTTATGAACACAGAAACATTTCACTTCGGTTTTTTGAACACGATTTCTTATTTGTCTAGATCATTAAAATATTCGAACTACACGAATGTTTTCTTTTTAGTGCCTTATCTAACGTTATTTATGTTTAAATGGTTCATTAAACAGAAACAATATACACTTTTAGATCTCTATTAAAATACATATCTAGAGAAATGTTTCAGAATCAACTATAGTCATTATGTTTTAAAAGCATTGTTCAGACTTTCAGCTCTGTCAGTTCCTGACCAGAATCCTATGTCGAGTTTCATGCGTTCAGAATAATATGATCCATATTTGCTTGGTTGTGCTTACACGTGCATTGAGTTACTGTAATCAAATTTGTTATTTTGAAAATAATATAGAGGCAGAAATTTGAGACTACTGCACTCATGAATTCTTCTTTCCTTGCAAAAGAAATTTGTATTTTGTTATTACTAAGAAACTAAGAGCCTACAGAATTCAATTTTCTACCCTCAAGTTGATACTTGGACTTTCCATTAACATGTAGCTGTCAGCTTATGGACAGCCATGAAATGAATTCCAACAACGTAACATGGGTGATATTGTGTCTCTATTATGCGTGGACAATAGCGTCTCTATAATATAGAAATAGAACTTAGAGCATGTAATTGAAAAAAATTCTCTAGAATTTGTCATTATTTTCACGCCATTTTCATAACATGTTAATGTGCAACATGAAAGAAAGTTTCCTATCTATGCCATGAAAGCGTATGGGGTGGAGGAATAACTGTAGGCTATAGCTCGCATGTTTTCTTATCCTCGACACAAGTAAGAGGTGAATATTTAGCACACACTCTGGCCATTATTCCCAACAGAGAAATACATAAATCCGAAGTTATGGCAAAGAGAAAATTCTTTGTTACCGTCTGGGATAAAACTTGTGGTCTCCCAGATTGTATCCATTCTCTCTATTGACTGAGATAATTCAGGTTTCTATTAAAACACTATTAATATGCTATTTATTTTATTTAAAATCCTGATAAATAACAGTAGGTATTAAATAACGGTTTTAAAGAGAAAAAGTTGAATAAACATTTGCCATCTTAAATGTAAACAATTATATTGTAACATCTCTACATGTTTTGACCTCAGAATGTAAATATTTTTACATCTTATGAGGATATACAATCATATTTTGTTCTTGCAATTGATTCATTTCATTATACACAAACAAAACACGAAAGTAGTAGTAGCCTATATCTTCTCACGAGCCACAGTTACATTCTTTTATTACACAGGGGCGAGGGGGAAAAGCACACGTTTTCCCTTGTTAAATGGTGTTAAAATTGTCATATACGCCTTCATTGTTTACTGTACCAGGCTTCTAACCTTGTAGTACTAACTTCTTCACGCCTTAAAATGACTTCCTGTACTAAAAATCATACCACGCAATAATAATAAACATAATAATAAAGTTACCAGACAATGGTGGTGTGACGTTTAGTATTGCATTACCGGTATCTGGTGTAAGGAAGTCAATTTGGTGTTTGTAATGATAACTTACAAGAGTATAAATACTTATATTGCATAAGTATGTATGTATATTTCATGTCAATAATTATTATTTTACGTAATAGAGGACCTACATATGAGTACTTGTATTCAGATAAAATTGCCTTATTGAATTGACGATTAAAAATGCTCAGTATAGCCTACCTCATTTTAATAGCTCCCGTTACATTAACATGATCGTGTATTGAAATTATTTAAACATTTATTAAGGATACATGCATGGAGTCAAATCATCTCGCAGGTATAATTAATAACTAGTGTAATTTGCTGTGTTATATCTGAATATAAAATACACATAACATATGTACAACGATTTTTTATTTTATGCTGTAATTTATAAAATTCCATAACTAATTTTTTTAAATAATTTTAAGCTAAAGAAACTTTATATTATGTATATAAATATTTCCCATTCCATTTTGCTTTGCCCTTCATCAAATTGTTTGGATTCTTACCGAAAAAGAATAAAAGGACGAGGGCCACTAAGATTGTACTTTGTCCAGGGCCCCTAAATAAATTTTGTATACTAGTCCGGTTTCTTGAAATGTTGTTTTTCTTTTTTTGGGTTTTATTCTTACGTTTCGTTCAGTTATTGGAAGGGGTTTAGAGAAGCTGGAATGTGCAAGACACCTACCGAGCTGGTGAACGAAATTTGCTGCATTACTTTAGGTAAGGGTAAAAACTTCTAAACCCTTACTTGTGCGTATTTTGTTTGAATATCTTTATACATACACAAAGCACAGAATTGCATCAACTCCTCTATAATTCGCAGGTGCTAATGCAAGGTTTCGCTCTGAAAAATGGTTAATTCTATGTCTCCTATAACATTTATGCTTGTTTTGGAATAGGTAGATGAAACACATTAAGCTTTTTTGTATTAAACATACAACTCATTATTCTAGAAGCATGTTACTACAATATACATTAATGAACTGGTATTTTGCTGAAGGCATTTAATAGTTACAGTTTTTCCCTGTCCCGTTTACCAAGTGTGGAGGGATTAGTTGTTACTTTTCTCCACCTCGACAGCATAATTGTGTCATTTTAGATTTTGAGCACGTTTGTTAAACTTGAGCTGAACATGCTCTTGCAGCTTTTATTCAGTAATTTTGAATAATTTGAATGATAAAATCATATGGAAGCCTAAACACTGAGCAACACATAAAAATGCTCGTTATCTTGAGATAGGGTAACTACAAAGTATCAGAAAAAATTGTTTCTTTAATCTGTTATTTTAAGTGAATTATTCAAGGGTACTGTAAGAAATATGAGTTATCAGTAGTATCAGAATAGGATTTAACACATTGATATCCTTTTTTAACAGTGTTTTTACATACTGCTTTATATATATATATATATATATATTTTTTTTTTACATATGTCTGTGGAGTTCAATATCTGTAGTGTCTATCAATGAACTTCATTGCTTTATTTCTCGTTATATTTTAATTTCTTAACATCAGGATGCACGTTCTGAGCCTCTGAGACTCTGTAAAGCTTATGTATGCCCGTATATTTTTTAGACCATGCATTCCAGGTCAAGATTTAATAGCATGATTTTCGTTTAATAAATTACATAAACAGATCGTCAGTAAGCCTCGTTCTTATATACAATAGGCAAATTGTTCATTGTTATTCCCTAAGATAGGAACTGAAGAATTGAGTCATTATGTACATCAGCTTGTTATTCAAGAAACTCTATGTTTAATTTCCAAGAATGATGAAACTACAATATTCTTGTAATAATAATAATTTGTCCAGTTGCCAAAATATTGGAAATCAAGTGAATTAATGTATCATTTTTATACTATTGTTGATTTGCTATTAAGAAATGCAGGTTATGCGAGATTCTTGAGAAACTTTCAGTATATTCCAATAATAAGTTTAAAGTTCTGGTGTTGATTACGTTGATGCACAATGTATGTATCCGCAGACTATGGACAGTTCACTCTTTGGTGTCTGTGGTGTGATGTTTCTGGTAAACCATTACTGTGGCAGCTCCTTACTTGGACACTTCGTTACTGACTCTGCAAAGATATGAACAGTCATTATTGATAATATTAGAAGCAGTTTGTATTGTTTAGTAAACTGTCTGAAGACAGATCTGAACGTTAGTCACCAAAACGTTAGCAATAAAATACAGGTGCATTGTTCAATTAGAAGGAAAAAATATTTAGTTATAAATTACCGGTATGTGGGTTAATAACATGTCTGGAATAACAAATCAAAATTCGAACAACAAACTTCCTTTTGACAATAATGGTTGACAAAATCATTATCATTACAAATTTCAGAATTGCTTCATTTCCTATCGTTATTTAATTTTCGACTTTGATTTGATTTATGTGTGGTATTCATGCTTTGAAATGATATAACATTAATTTTTAATGATTCTGAAAGTTTTATGGTTACATTAAAGTTTCCATGTCTCTGTTTAAATAGCTTTTTGTTATAACTTTGCCTGTATAAGTAAATTATAATCTATAATTTAACATGTGAAAGACATACAATATGTTTTCCAATATAATCTACCGGTAACTTTTTAAATCTTTCTATATAGATTAAACTCAATTATACGGGGCACTTTTGACTGTAAATGTAACTACACAATTGTAGGCTAATATACAACCATTTTGATACAATAATTGTAAATATAATTAAGTAGAAAAAAAAAAGTCTTCAAATAATAAATATATAGGCCAACTATATGAAAAAGTATTAAATGATAAATGATGGAAATATATTAAGTAATTTTGTCAGAAAGTAAAATTAATGTAAATGTAGCATATTATTGCGTGACTTATTTTTGGTAAACAACAATTTTTTAGTCTTCACAACCTCTCATGATACAATATTCGTTTCTACAGTACAAAGAGGAGCCAATATTACCTACTTATGTATTGATGACAGAAAGTCTGTACTTTGAGTTGAACTTTTAATTAAGATTCATATATTGTAATTATTTATATATTCATGTTATGTATATTGTAGTGTAAGAAACTGCTTTCATCATTCCTGTTTCCATGTTTGTAGTAGTAGATTATAATTAATTACGGCACATATACTATAAACGTAATTTGATAATTTAGTTCAAAGTTTGACCAATTGTCAGAGATAACTTGGCATAATAGAGCCAACTGGTTAAGATATCTTATTGAATAGAGTAAATTATCATTATTAGAATATATTTGTAACAAACGTTGCAGACAGTTCCTTCCATGACGTGATTTTTTTTTCGTAATTTCTATGAATAGGTTACCTGATTTCGATGGTGTTTTAACTGGCTTTGCTTTTGGAGGGTCGGATTTTTCTTTCTCTGGGCTGTCCTTACTCTCCGATTTTCCTGGAAAAAAATTCAAATTATAAATCATTTCAAGCATAAAAGATGGTAATAAACATAAAAAACTATAAAAAACAAGACATTTCTAGTTTTTTTTAGTGGGTTATTTTACGACGCTTTATCAACATTTTCGGTTGAATGAGATGAAGGTGATAATGCCGGTGAAATGAATCCGGGGTCCAGCACCGAAAGTTACCTAGCATTTGCTCATTTGGGTTGAGAGAAAACCCCGGAAAAACCTCAACCAGGTAACTTGCCCCAACCGGGAATCGAACCCGGGCCACCTGGTTTCGCGGCCAGACGCGCTGACCGTTACTCCACAGGTGTGGATGACATTTCTAGTGTTCTGGCGTCAAATCATTATTTTTAATTAACGCCTTTATTTTTTTTTCTGGTTTCGAAGTTCTTATTCCGACTATTCTTAAGATAAATTTCGTCGTTTTCGATTGGTCTAGTGGCTTCCACATGGTCATTACTGAACCTACTTGCCGGCCAAGAGCAGAAACTCTAGAAGTGTGACATTTTTCAGTAGAAAATAAAACGAAGCATTTTTTTTTTTTAAGTATCTGTTACAAGAATGATCTATGAGTTGTGCAAAATAAGCGAAATAATGACACTGGAATACTTAAAAAAAAAAAAAAAAAAACTATCCCACTATCACCTTTACTTCTTAACTTCGCTTTAGAATATGCCATTAGGAAAGTTCAGGATAACAGGCAGGGTTTGGAATTGAACGGGTTACATCAGCTTCTTGTCTATGCGGATGACGTGAATATGTTAGGAGAAAATCCACAAACGATTAGGGAAAACACGGGAATTTTACTGGAAGCAAGTAAAGCGATCAGTTTGGAAGTAAATCCCGAAAAGACAAAGTATATGATTATGTCTCGTGACCAGAATATTGTACGAAATGGAAATATAAAAATTGGAGATTTATCCTTCGAAGGGGTGGAAAAATTCAAGTATCTTGGAGCAACAGTAACAAATATAAATGACACTCGGGAGGAAATTAAACGCAGAATAAATATGGGAAATGCGTGTTATTATTCGGTTGAGAAGCTTTTAGCATCTAGTCTGCTGTCAAAAAATCTGAAAGTTAGAATATATAAAACAATTATATTACCGGTTGTTCTGTATGGTTGTGAAACTTGGACTCTCACTCTGAGAGAGCAACATAGGTTAAGGGTGTTTGAGAATAAGGTGCTTAGGAAAATATTTGGGGCTAAGCGGGATGAAGTTACAGGAGAATGGAGAAAGTTACACAACGCAGAACTGCATGCATTGTATTCTTCACCTGACATAATTAGGAACATTAAATCCAGACGTTTGAGATGGGCAGGGCATGTAGCACGTATGGGCGAATCCAGAAATGCATATAGAATGTTAGTTGGGAGATCGGAGGGAAAAAGACCTTTGGGGAGGCCGAGACGTAGATGGGAAGATAATATTAAAATGGATTTGAGGGAGGTGGGATATGATGATAGAGACTGGATTAATCTTGCTCAGGATAGGGACCATGTGAGGGCGGCAATGAACCTTCGGGTTCCTTAAAAGCCATTTGTAAGTAAGTAAGTAAGTAAATCCCAGCATCGTCTTTATCTATCATACGTAATTTCTGTGTACCTTATTCAAGTTCCATGGGCATATATTATTTCTAGTTAAAGAAAATGAGATATTATGATTGACATATGGTTAATTTTACCTTTGCTCACTATTAGACTCAAAACACGAACAAGCTGAAATGTAATTTAGATTATAACGAATTAAAATATGAAGTTTATCCATTTAAGTACAGCTATCTGAAAAACTGTGTAGTAATTGCTAGTAAATGAAATTAATGAGTACGTATGATTGAAAGTACTCAGAAACAAGTTTTAATCTGCAGTTTCAATATTTGTGTGAAGAGGCGTGGCAGATGTGACACTTGGGCACTGAAGCCACCCTCCTGATGCTGCGCATTGCAACAGATTCAACGACCTCTATGTGGAATCTTTGCACTCACATTTGCTATCCAAATAAATTATGAATGTCAGTTACTATAAAGCCTGAATGTGACAGCGTTACAATGAATTTGCTTATTGTCCACTAGACATATCTGTTTTGTAGCCATTCATAACACAGTGTGGAATGTCATATCCGGTCCAGAGATATTTCCTGTGCGACATGCAAACAGTTAACACCCCTTTCCTCTCCCGAGTGAACCACAGTACATCAAACAGAGCTATGATAGACTCTGAAATTCTCTCAACAAGTAGGAAATGCAATAATACCGTTTATACAGTAATGTTTCTCAACATGCTTTAACAATCATGTAGTAGGCCTATATGGATTTTATTTTTACAGAGGGATATTGTAACTCAGTTGTGCACAACAAATCGAACTCTGTCGTTCCATATTGTAAAGCATATTTTTAGTAAAATTGATTACCCACGTTCTTTTATTTAATTTATTAACTGAGAGAGATTTGATATGAATAAAATCCGTCCAATTCTTAGGGAAGTTCCTAAGCACATACAGACAACTTACTAAAAGCCACTTTCTAGTGGTACAATGATGTATGTAGGATTTCTTTCTGGGAGGATTTCTATCAGATTTTTGTGCCTAAACATACAATTATATTTTCATTATATAGGTTCTCAGACACCTTAAACTTCTTGCTACGACATTGTTTCCTTACTACTCATAGGACTCACTCTTATGTTGTTTTATTAACCTTAAGTGGAATATTACTTGAATAATTTCGAGGGAAAAATTGTTCCGGGGCCGGGTATCGAACCCAGGACCCTTAGTTAAATGTACCAACGCTACTCGGGAACTCTACCAGACACCAATCCAATTTTTGCCTCTATATCCACAGATTTCAAAGTGGGCTGACAACTGTCAAGCAACCAACATTGAGTGCACACTAACTCTGTGTGACTTAAATTGTGGTTTTCTGTTAACGAATAGTAACGTGTATTATGCAAATCAAGCTTTCAGATGTAACTCCCTGTAAAGTTGATTTGAATAATTTCGAAGGAAAAATTGTTCCGGTGCCGGGTATCGAACCCAGGACCTTTGGTTAAACGTACCAACGCTCTATCAACTGAGCTACCCGGGAACTCTACCAGACACCGATCCAATTTTTCCCTCTATATCCACAGACCTCAGACCTCAAGGTGGGCTGACAACCATCAAGCAACCAAAACTGAGTGCACACTAACTCTGTGTGACTTAAATTGTGGTTTTCTTTTAACGAACAGTGACGTGTATTATGCAAATCAAGCTTTCAGGTATAACTCCCTGTAAAGTTGATTTGAATAATTTCGAAGGAAAGATTGTTCCGGGGCCGGGTATCGAACCCGGGACCTGTGGTTAAATGTACCAACGCTCTACCAACTGAGCTATCTGGGTGTTTGTTTGTGGTGTTTGTTATGTTTTCTGCGTATGTGAAGGTATTGTGTGATTTGGTTATGGCTGTGATGTGTTCTTTGTATCGTGTTTTCTACATTTGATAGCCTGAGAGATATTGCGCAATGCTTGAAGATGGGGTTTTCTATTTCAAATTTTATTTTTAATTGCTTATTTAACGATGATGTACAACTGCAAAATTATATTATAGAAACCGTGAAATTGGTGGCGAAATGAATTCTAGGATTCGCCATGGATTTACCTGACATTTGTCTTTCTGTTGGGAACACCTCAAAAAAATAAAAACCTAGTTAGTTACTCAGTCCAAGTGAACGCAGCCTCGAAGTATGAGTCTAGTTTGTTACCCTTGAGCTTTGTTGGTGACGCTCAAAGCTATCCATTTTCTTTTCTTGACGATTAATAATAATGTATAGTATTGTGTTATTTCCTGTTGGTACTGCTATAATTATCGGATGGGACGTGGAGCATCTCCAAGTATATCAGCCTATTAGGCTTTTTGTGCATCCATTATGGAATGAGTTACGTGTCGATTGTGCTGCCCAACTAAGCCGGTGCATCATTTCCAACACGACGCTTTCCTCTCCACCTAATAAGTCCTGATGTCGCCTCCCGAAATGGTCTGCCATACGTCATACATCCACTTGGAAAAGTTATGTCAGTCACTCAGACGCTAGGCGCATTTTTCTACTGTTCTGAAGCTGCGCTCGGGTGTGGGTTCGATAATCACTTGGGCTGACCACCTGCTAGGTTTTTTAAAATCGGGAGTTTTCCCAACTGTAAGGCGAATGTCGGATAATCTATGGCAAATCCTTGATCTCATAGCGCCAATTACCATCCCATTATCACCAATTCCATCGGTCTGGTGGATAATAGACCTACTAATTTAAAAAATGATGTCCATCAGGGGTGAGATCTTGGGGGCTCCGGTTTCATTTTGCAGATCTATGAATTAGGCCTACCTGGAATCCATCTATCTTAGGAACACCCATCACACCAAAGGTCGATTCGGCACCGCAGAAACATTAGTTTTTCCCTGTTTCTTTTTTAATGGAGATAATAATGAAAAGAGAATTTGGAGTGTTGGTAGAATGACAAGAGAAAAACCGGAGAAACACACGAAAACCCTCACAATCTTGGTTTTGTCCGTCAAAAATATAACTCCTCCATTGTCGGGATTTGAAATCGGGTCTGCGGTCGTTGTCGGCCAGTATTCTTACAACTAAGCGCTACTAAGACGGCTGTTGTTTTTTTTTATAAGAAACATGTGTGTGTGTGTGTGTGTGTATGTATGTATGTATGTATGTATGTATGTATGTATGTATGTATGTATGTATTGCGAGTAATTTTACGGCTGTCGCCGTCTCCCGCTTCTCAACTTCCAGGTACTCCGGTTTTGCCAATCCCCATTTGTAGACCCCTGCAGACCATATCCTCCTGAACCTCCTTGCTCCATTTTTTCATTGGCCTTCCTCTTCTCTTTTTTTCCGGGGGAGTCCAATTGAAGACCTTATTAGGCCAGCAGTCGGCTGACATTCTCTGGAGATGCCCATACCATATCAGGCGTTTAGTTGAGGGTTGAGGGTTATAGCGACGGACCTGCACTTCGTCCTTGGTAAAAATTTTTTTCCTTGCAAAAGTTCTCAAATTAGCCTCGGAAACGGATGGTCCAAATCGAAGACTGAATATAAAAAACATAAATGATCTATAATTGAATTAGATAAACTTTCATGATAATGCGTGAAAGTTTATGTAAAAATGTACAGGTTTGAATATATTTTTGGCAGCAATTATAAAAATCCGCGTAGGTCTATATGTTATTTTATTATTTGTTTCATGATTTTTTTTTTATTTTCTTTCTTAGTTCCATTTCTTTTTCCTTTATTTCTCTATTTCTTTTATGTTCTTCAAATATTTATTTCCGTCCACATCTGTGGAGTAACGGTCAGCGCGTCTGGCCGCGAAACCAGGTGGCCCGGGTTCGAATCCCGGTCGGGGCAAGTTACCTGGTTGAGGTTTTTTCCGTGGTTTTCCCTCAACCCAATACGAGCAAATGCTGGGTAACTTTCGGTGTTGGACCTCGGACTCATTTCACCGGCATTATCACCTTCATTTCATTCAGACGCTAAATAACCTAGATGTTGATAAAGCGTCGTAAAATAACCCAATAAAAAATATTTATTTCCTTTTTTCTGGCTCACTTTATTTCTTTTTGTCTTTTGTTTCTTTCCGTTTTTCTGTTGATTTCTTTCTTGTACTACCTTTTATGTTTATGTCTTTCTTTTTTGGTTTCAGTTTCCTTTTTAATTGTTATGGCGGACAGTAGCGCCAACTTATATGGGCCCCTGGGGCCAGAGCCCATCCAATAATAATTTGTCGTTTTAATATTGTTATCACTTTTATTTATGAGATTTATTGATTTTAACTTAAAATTCAAATATTCAGCCCATCCAGTGTTTTTCAAAAGTTGGCGCCACTGATGTCGGACATATTTTAAGTTTCCCGTGAAGAGAGAGGACGAAATAACTAATGCCATAAAGATGATTAACACAATACAAAACAATACGAGCTTGCACATATACACATACACACAAATAATTATAATAAAATGATATATTTTCTTTAGAAAACAGCCTAATAAAGTATTAAACAGTCTATTATTGTCTTGAATCAAATTAAGTTTTTTTATGACAACAATGAATGTCAGTGTGTGTTATCGTTTCTGCCTTGTAAATCGAAAGGAAAGGAGGTGTAACAATGTACAACTATCCTAAGGAAAACGCGTGTAAGAAGTCCATTCATGTTTTTTACACAACATCCGTCAATGGACAGTTTTCCCAGAACCGAAAGCTTCCAGGTCGATCCATTCTGGGTTGTGTGTCCGCCTGTGTCGCCATGACAACACTCTTGACGTCACGTTCATAACATCAAATTTATCCAAAAGAGCCGGAACGTTATGAAGTGGTACAACATCACTTTGCAGCTATGGTAATGAACTTGTTAACGTTGTTTTCATAAAAGGATTAAATGCGTTGTGGTCCGGGATAAATAAACATTGAAATTACTGAACTCCAATATTTTACTGATTGAGAGCTTCAGAAGGCCTGGTCATGTTGAATATGACGATCCTTCGTTACTTTATCAATACATGATGTGTAAATAGAAAATATAGCTTCATGAAGCAAAATTAATTCAAGATTTACACTAAAATAACAAGTTTTCATTGCTCATGTCAGTCCTTCTGTGTACAGCGAGATCTAATTGTTGCTACGAATTTATTCATATCCGATTTTTGTAATAAGTTGTTTTTCTGTAATAAGTTGTTTAATAGTATCCCTGATACTATAACCTTGTTTGTCAGTAGTGAAGTAGCGTTACTATGAAGATAAGCATTTTATGAACCATGTTCATATTACGGTTTTTCAATGTTTTGTTGTCGGGAATATGAGGATCCCAACATATTTGACACCCCAATTTGCATACACTGTGTACAGGGAGATAGAAAGGCAGTTGTTGTAGAATGAGTTAGAAAGATAGAGGTAAATATAGATAAATGTGCACAGATATAGGGAGAACTAGGAGAAGTTGAGTTGGAAAAGTTGCCTGTTACGTTAAAAACAATGACGATGTGATACTAAATTGACTAGTTTCAGGGACGGCCCGTCCTTATGTGCTACAGTACAATGATAATTTTTGCTCAAATAATGTATTTGTAATACCATAGTATTTGATCTCATTTGACAATTTCCCGTGGTTATGTTCATGACGCGTTATAAAGTGTTTAGTCTTCGCTCTTCGCTCTTTGGTGCCTCAGGGGGTTCGTTGTGCTCCACACGAGAATGTAGACAGTTATGCGCATGTGCGAAACTGAAATCACTGCTCTGATTGGCTATTTTTACGCGGGAATGTGCTGTAGTCAGGTTCAGCACTACGCAGCTTGGAGATTGCAAAAGTAAAGCGTAACGAAAGAATGCTCGTTTGTGGAGGAACTCGGATCTATTTACAATGTGTTTGGTAATTCAAGTGTCCGACTGCTGCTGCCATCTACCTGTTGAAGATCCTGTCAACAGCTATACTATACTGAACAAAAGTGTGTTCCAGATACAACTTGAATTACTATACGGAAGACCTGACTTCCGAAATATAGATGGCTGTTCAATTGTTACAATACATAGTATCCAACAATTTACAGGATCCATTCTGTGAAGTAACGAAGTTGTTAAATGTTTTGGTTACAACACCAATGACCACTGCTGAGCCAGAAAGATGTTTTTCTTGCTTGAAATGCATAAAAACGTTTTTAAGGAACACTATGGTGGCTCAGTGGTAAGAAGTCTGACCTCCGTACCAGAGGTTGTGAGTTCGCTTCCCGGTACGGTAAAGTTATTATTATTGCCAGAGCGTGGTGCCGACCACACCACCTCATTCTAGTTCCGAGGTCATGGAAAGCATGGGGCTCTACCTCCATGCCCCCCAAGTGCCTTCATGGCATGTTACGGGGATACCTTTACCTTTTACTATGTCCTTGCATTCTCTTGTTCTCTTATTTCAAATTCTGCGCACCGCTACCCCAATCTATTTGGCTTCTCGTTTTCAAAATTTATCCGCATATCATCAGCTAAGTACAAGATCTCATCATAACAATTTACTCATTATACCTTACCACAAGACATCTTTATATTCTTCATCCTATACAGTTTCAGTTGCTAGAAATTGGAACTCGCTTCCGAGTGATATAAGGGGTTGTTGGACAATAACTTCATTTAGGTCAAAATTACATAAATTCTTACTTAACAGATTAATTGCTGATTAATATTTGTTACTTATAATGAAACTAACATCTGTCCATTATTATTATTATTATCATTAATTTCTCTAAATAGATTTACAAAACCTCTAATGGCAATTACATTAATATTCTCATTATAGAAATAGAAATATAATATATATTCTCCCTGTAACATAGTCCTAGTAAGCTTATATTAAATTAATTTTCATCATTTTGCTAGCTATCTATAATATTAAATTACTTATAATTCATTGAATTAAATTAGCTCATAAACTAAGTTACTGCTTTACATTATAGGTTTATCTAAATTTAAATAAATATGTAGTCTACTAGTCGTTAAAACTGAAAAATATTGCTGGAGAACCTTTTAAATGTAGTGTAAATATTTGTAATTTAAATATGTATTGTATTGATTAAGGCTGGTTGAGTGGAAGAGAAGACCTTATGGCCTTAACTCTGCCAGCGAAAATAAAACATTATTATTATTATTATTATTATTATTATTATTATTATTATTATTATTATTATTATTATTATGTCCCAGGATCGTCTCACTGCTCTTGCAATACTGTCAATAGAAAAGAGTATGATGTCCAAGATGGAGGGGTTTAATACCAAATGACAAGTTCTGCAGTACGAAAGAACGTCGTATGGACTTCATATTTCATCACTAGGCGAGACTCAAATTAAGATAAATATATATAAGTGTAGGCCTATACAGTAGGCCGATGTAGAGATTGTAGCACACTCATTATTTTGACCAATAGCCGCTACTGACTAGTTTTGTTTTGTGGTATACACAAACTAATTTATTTGGAAAGATGGGACAACAGAATTGTGTTAACAGAAGTTTCGGGACGATAAAACCGTTTCTGTAGAAGGAACATAGTCGAATATCAAGAAGAGTTTATAATGCATGTAACTTCTTTGAACTTCTAGACTTGAATGTTTTGCATCCTTCCTGTCGTAACGGAAACCTACTTTTCCTGTTGTGAAGAATAAACTGTTTATATGGATTCATCTTGTTATGATGACAATGGGTCTGTTTGTTAACCAAGAGACCATGTAACAGAGTGTATTTATATTAAATGCCTCAATTTCTCATTTAAACGATTGTGTGTGTTTAATAATTACGTGAAATTAAAGAAGCTGATAAAGCAATTAGATATGATTTCGCTCTTCGAGTCTTGGCAGAAATTCAAATGATTGGATAACGTTTTATGGACTGATGAAGCACATTTTCAATTGAATGGCGGTGTTAATACTCATAACCAGGCTTCGAGACTTTGGACCCGATACGATAAGTTTACTGTGCATGCACTATAGGTTGTTGACTCGCTGCAGGTAGATAGAGTTGTGTTGAGGTAACAACGTTGCTATTTAGAGTAGAGTACGGTAGTATGGGGAAACACGCATATGTACATTCTGAAAGTAAATATACATTACACAATGATAATGTCAAAAGAATGTGAAAAACATTTATTCTCCTGTCTTTTATAAGCATTTCTGTTTAATTATACACAGTGTTAATGGTGGAAATAATCATGTAGCAATTTTAATTTTTTTCATTTATATTATTGGTCATCTTTAGGAAGTGCAGTTACAGTACCGAAATCCAATGTATTGTAAGATACATTCTCAGTGTCTCAAACGAAAATCTTTTTCGGTTATCTGCCAAAGTTTGTACTGTAGAAAGCTGCGCTCTACTTCGCATGACGTGATAGGAGCAAAACGAAAAAACCTAACATCATTGCAGTCTCTAAGAGATAGTCCTTTATTCTCGGGTGACTCTATGTCCACTAATTTGCTGTTATCCGTTATTTTTACATAAAATTGATTTCCACTTCTGTTTTACACGTTCAGTAACCGGTGTACTTGATGTCTCATTAATTCTCTGTATCATTTTCTAAATTAATTTGAGGGCTTCCGGCATCTCTTGCTCTGACTTTTCTAACCGTGTAACAGTTTCAGACACAGTTTGTATGAAAACCAAATTATTCGTCAGAACCTTCAAATCCAGAGCGTTTTCCTTTGCGTATTTGTTGGCATTCATTCTACAGTACCCCCACCCACTGCACGCTTTACCACTATACTCAGTACGCCGTTATGCGGATTTCCCACTGAACTGCTCTATCGGATCCGAAGTCTCGAAGCCTGCTCATCAGCTGTGGAGTAACGGTCAGCGCGTCTAACCGCGAAACCAGGTGGCCCGGGTTCGAATCCCGGTCGGGGCAAGTTACCTGGTTGAGGTTTTTTCCGGCGTTTTCCCTCAACCCAATACGAACAAATGCTGGGTAACTTTCGGTGCTGGACCCCGGACTCATTTCACCGGCATTATCACCTTCATTTCATTCAGACGCTAAATAATCTAGATGTTGATACAGCGTCGTAAAATAACCGAATAAAACAAATTTACGAAATCGTGACATCAAGAACATAATCGTCATGCAGGATGATGCACCTACCCATATTTATACACCAGTTAACCCTTTGTAGCATAGTGATTGTTCAGGAGAACCACAGTTAAATTTTAAATTTTATGGCACAGATATTCCATCAAGGAACCACCTCTTGAGCTATACATAGAGGTGCCATCTGTGTTTTTAAATTGTGTGCAGAGTTAAAATGTTGAAAAAAATTGATCGAAGCTTTGTTATGATTCATGATATGAAAAACATAACAAATTATATTGTGCTGCAAAGTGTTAAGCGATTGTTACGCAACACGTTTGGCGATCGCGTAATAAGCAGATATTTTCCTAACACTTAGCCAAAGTGGTCCGCTGATATCAGTCCAACAAATATTTGGCTGTGGGGTTAGGCCTATTCAAAAGACCGAGTTTTTTTTTAACTAATTCTACGTCTACTTACGAACTAAAATATCCAATTTCGCAACAAATTGAAGATATTCCACCAGATCTTTAGTAAAAGCTGTTCACAACATAGAATAAAGATTGTTGCTTGTTGAAGAACAAAATAGCGGACATATTCAGCATTTGAACTGAATCCAGTAAACCCCATACATTTATGAGTATAAGTGTGTTCATGTTTTGTAAGATGAATGAATGAATTTGGCCTATAACATCCCTTGAGGGCTAAGGCCTCCCACCGGTAGGTGGGGTAGCTTTACGAGCACTCACTTAATAGCGGGTGCCTGCACTCACTAGGCTAGCTATTCCTAGAGAGTGTTTGTTGCTCTGGGGTATTTCACAGGTTTGTTGCTGTTCCAACTACAGTGTATTCACTGAACATTTTAGCCTATTTTAATTCTTAAAAAGGTTATGGCGACGTCAAAATGTAACTTACTTTTGAATAACCTGGTATAATTTTTTGTATGGAATAAAGCGAAAAAATTTTAAGTTACGGGAAATTGCAATCAAAGTTTAGTGTCATTAAAAACGCTTTGCACCGGAGCTTTAAATATGGCGTCACAGCAGCTAACAAAGCCATAAATACATATAAAATTGTAAAATCGTAGTAATATATTTTTTTCGCATATTATAAAAGTGCATTCTAATGCATTTTTAAAAATGAATTCACTGGTTTTACACTATATTAAAACAATACTCTCCCCTTCAATCAATCAATCAATCATTAAATAAATAAATAATAAATAAAATAAATAAATAACTCATCATTCCAGTAAAAACTCGGGGATGAGTGGACTTAGCCCCTTCTTATACAGCAGTGCACTCCCGTAGCTTTGAACTCATTTAATTAACGAGCGTCTGAGCACCTGCTGAAGGTGACCTCAGCAGCTTTTAGTGGAGCAACAACCCCTGACGTTCGTGCCTCTAGTCAGTGAGAACGAGATGCACGCAACGGACATCCCTTCCACTGCTGATAAAGAAATGATCTTCATTGTGATAATACAGCAAGGCGCTACGCCAAAAGCGAATCACGCCTCTGGTTTTTAAATTACTGATATGTGGGAATAGCCATGGTTAAACATTTGCGAGACCTGTGTTTGATCTGCATACACCGTTTATCAGTACATTAGGCATAATATAGGTATACGAGATAGAAAAGAACCTACGCTGTAGACCACTTATCGGTAGAGTTCGATCGCAAACTCGTGGCATCAACATGCTCGAGCTTCTTTCTGAGGCTTCGGAGTGGAGAGTTCTATTTATTTGTCTATGGTTCTGTGTGTGCGGGCGACTGCTTGCTCATAGAGCGTACTGTTCAAACACCCCCCAGCAAGACGAGTCCATGTAAGTGGATGCCAATTCGTCTTTCGCGCAGGCCCCACGAGTTTGCGATCGGGCTCTACTGCGCAAGGTGTAGTGGTGGGGAAAGAACCTGCGCCACAGACCACTTACCGGTACTGCGCAAGGCGTAGTGGTGGGGATCAGTTGTGTTCTATACTTCGTTCCATAATGTCTGACAGACGATGTAAATATTTCCAGCAAAGGAGGAGAGAAGTTTAATATTACTATTCAACCAATGGCAGAGGTCTCATTCCACCCTTTTCTTGAAGTTGGGCGGCGTTAAAAAGCTTCAGACCGCCCAACTTCAATACAAGTGTGGAATGAGAGCTCTGTCATTGGTTCAATAGCAATTATTATCCTTCTCTCTCTTTCTGTCGGCAATATTTACGTCGCCTGTCAGACATTATGGAACGAAGTATACCTACAGTTACTCCGTGACACATCGTCTCGCATCAAGTACGTTCCAACAGTACTGTATTTTGTGATTCGGATTATTTATAAATTACGTGTTTAAGCTGTGTTTTTCATTTCCTATTGATTTACCACATTATCCATCTTCGTATCTGTTTAGTATTTTCAATTTCCTATTCCATTTGAACGTCTTGAACTTACTATTTTTTTAATATCTAATTTCCTTCCATATATTTAAAATTTCCCTTTAACTCCTTTTGAAACGTAAGTTCTGAAAACGTACGATCTCTTTTTATATATTTAATACTTCCTTAGGGTCCATACCTGTGGAGTAACGGCTAGCGCGTCTGACCGCGAAACCAGGTGGCCCGGATTCGAATTCCGGTTGAAGCAAGTTACCTGGTTGAGGTTTTTTCCGGGGTTTTCCCTCAATCCAGCATGAGCAAATTCTGGGTAACTATCGGTGCTGGACCCCGGATTCATTTCACCGGCATTATCACCTGAGATGTTGATACAGCGTCGTAAAATAACCTACTAAAATACTTTCTTACTTGTAATTAAATCTCAGTTCAGGTGTAAGAATAAATAATAATCCTAGTCTTGCTGGCAGACCATTGAAAAGCGATACAAGGGCAATTATTTATAATGCTTCGAAATATTTGCAAGAATAAAAGGGTTTAATTTGAAAAATATTATTCAATCGACAAGTGAAGCTACAGGAGTTTGTATCAGCTGGATGAAGAGAATATTAAAGAAATCACTGGTCAGATCAAATTTTCAACCCGAAGGAGAGAGGAGAAAGTGGAAATCGATTACTACTTTGATGATGGAGTTGTTAGAAGGAAAATACTACTTTAAAGAAAACTGTGCCAACTTTAGCAACATTTAATGTTGACTTAGAGAACAGTAGAATTTTAAAATGGACCAGGAAGTACCTGAGGAAACTGATTCTCTAACTGGTTTTCAAAAGGAGAAAATGTATTTCAAGGAAACACTTCTTATTGAAAAACCCGAGATTGTTTCCTGTCGTGCTAATTACCTCCGGGCAATTCGAAAATACCGTCAACAGAAGAGAAATGAGACATAATGTAAATGCTAACCACACGGTTGGTTCATTGTGGCAATATCATGACGAAACTGGGGTCACAATGTTTATTGGTAAAGGACCAAGGAGAAACAGGAGAAAATGGTTTGTAAAAATGCTTTGCTAATATTCTAATCAAAGCAGAAGACGAGCGAATACTCGTATCATGACAGCATGAACGCCTCTAATTTCACGAAATGTCTAGAAATGTCTAGTCTGGCTAATATGTCTTATAAGTCAGTCATTGTGATGAACAATGCGAGCCTACATAGGCTATGAGACTACTAGCCTAGATCATATAATATGTAACAGATAACTCATCGCTATGTTAAAATCGTTTGCACTTTGAAGAGAACAGCCGCTAGGATCGCCACCCGTCCGCCGTAAACGAGCACGAGATGGCAGTACAGTCGCTAATGCAATTCAAATGGGAATTATGACGTGACTCCTTATAGGTTCGTTCCAACAAGCGATTCATGGATCAGTTCATGTAGGGTTCCTGTACTATCTTATGCGCATGCGCTAGTTAAGCATCTGCTATGGTATGGAAACTGGACTGGACGCTGTTGGAACGCTTTCGCGGATCGTTATGTACTAAATCCAGAGATGCTATAACTGTAATCATCTTTGCTAAGAACGGGATGCTTATTATTATCGTTTCGCAGCTAATTCTAATTGCAGAAAATAGAATTTCGATTATTTTCTATAAAAAGATGACAAAAAAACATGGAAGGCAAGAATTCCGCCAATTCAATGTCGTGTACTGGGGGACTCTCATTTAAAAATAGTTCCTTTTTTAATTATTAATGTACGTTATTTATTATACTTTTAATCAAAGCTGCATGTTGAAATTGTAATTAACTATTTCAATACCCAAATAATTTCCATTCCCTTTCTTTTTGGCGAAAATTTAAATTAAATCTCTAGTTTTATTATTTGTCTACACTGTCACTTTTCATCTTAACCTCATTGATGCGAAAGTCGACCATGTCTTTCTTCAGTATCCAGGAGACGTTGATGAGCTTATGCGCATGCGCGTCTTGCGTACTCTTCCGTACATGCCTCAATCCGCGGACTATTTCTGACCGTTCCGAACCCGTGTCAAAAGCTTGTTGGAACGCCCGACTGCAGTACATATTTTCGGTTCAGGACTGGTTCGGATTGTGTTGGAACGCTTTTTCTGTACTGCACATGCTCACGATGGTTACGGACGGTTCCTGACTGCTGTTGGAACGAAACTAGATGGCAGCGTAGTAAACCTGACAAAAGTTGTTAACGTCGAAGCCTGTAAGGCCGACCTATCTGGGGTATATATGCTACTAGCAGTAGCGATCAGAGTCCGACATCTACTAGTGTAACCCGGCCTAGCGGACTACTTGTCTGTGACGTTGACTTCTCCCTCTTCGGTCATATGAGTAGGATCAAAGAGCGAGGGTTGTTTTCTATCTTGTCGATCTATAATAACTATTGCAACACATCATGTGATGATGGCAAGATAAATGTTGATGAGAATGTCTAAAAAATGGAAGATTTTGGAAGTGGGCGTGCGTGATGCCTGCTCGGGGAAGTCCTATGTGTTTCGCTGCCCAGCGTGTGGGCGAGAGAAAATGTGAATAGAGATTGACGGCGAGTGGCGACGTGTTCGTGAAGCAAGGAATCCTTACCAATACGTATACATATATGCATTATTTATAGATTATTTATTATGTATGAATTTACCAACATCATTGAATACACATTTCATTTCTTTTTACAACATAGGCCTTTGACGTGAATAAGATCGGTCCAGAAATTCGACTGACATATTTTGAGGCCAGTTTTGTAGCACCTATAATGAGGCGTGCCATGGAATAAAACTTATTGTACGTTATGTCGTTTTTACGCTTCCAGCATATATCTGTGTGTGTGTGTATGTATCCAATGCCTACCCACTTCACTTGTGTAATTCCAGCATATATTTGATTATTAATAACAGATCTCTCTCCTGACAAAATATTATTTCCCTTCAACATACACAGCTTCCTCTAGCTGCGCAATGCTTTTATACGAAATCTAAAATGTCTGATTCTCTATCCTGCCAATATATCCAACTTTACTTTCAGTTGGAGCTGGTGACGTCATCTAGCGATACGCGGGATGGGGGAAGTTGCAAAAATTGTCGGGTCGCGTGGCAGCTGCCGGCAGCCGAGACAGTAGGCTTACAAGTCGAGAATACGAAGTAATAGAACTTTCGCAGTGGTGTCGAACTATTCGTAAGGGACTAGGCTACAATGTTAATCGAGTAACAATCGACATTCGAAAGTTGAATTGGAAAACTTCGCGATTGAAGAGAGTCGAAGCATGTGCAGCGCAAATGGGAACGAGCGTATACAACTCACGGCTGTATCTCTGATTTTATTTTAGTCTGTAGTACATTTTGTCATCGTGTTTTTATCTATGCATTACTTACACAAAAGCACACAAGGCAGTCTAAATCAAATATCCATAAACTATATTTCGTTTAGTAACCAATATACTCAGCCGACAAATAATGTCGTTGAAAGAACTTTTGTGAAATTGAGCGACTTCCCACTAGGCGACAAATCACTTCTTTCTCATCTATTGGTTTAAATTTTGCCGTAGTTCTCACCATATTACCAACACAAGATATTGCCAGTGGTGTAAACAAATCAATTAGAAAACTCGTACAAGAGATAGCGGAGGAAATTAGACAGGAAACGGTTAGAATTTAAAAACACCTAAAAGACTCAAAAGCAAAAAAGAAATTCGAAGAAACATGACCTTTAAGAAAGAATAGAGATATGAATGTCCCCTAGACAGATGAAGGTACTGCAATTCAGTGGCGTGGGGTGATGTCACATTTAGGTAAACACCTTCTGTACTCATACAACATCTGGACAGTAGTTCGACTCTTACTGCGTCCCCATTATGGATACCTTCAGCTGGATACAGTAGTATTTATTTTTTTTATTTTATTGGGTTATTTTTACGACGCTGTATCAACATCTAGTTTATTTAGCGTCTGAATGAAATGGAGGTGATAATGCTGGTGAAATGAGTCCGGGGTCCAACACCGAAAGTTACCCAGCATTTGCTCGTATCGGGTTGAGGGAAAAACCCGGAAAAAACCTCAACCAGGTAACTTGCCCCGACCGGGATTCGAACCCGGGCCACCTGGTTTCGCGGCCAGACGCGCTGACCGTTACTCTACAGGTGTGGACTACAGCAGTGTTATAAGCTTCCATTGGCATTCACACAGGCATTTCATTATAATTATGTTACGATGTACTGAAGCACATTATATGGATAGGCATCGGACCGTCAGCGAAAAGAAACCTTGGCTGTTCCTTTCAGTACTGCGGCCTATATCTAAGAAAATCTGTGTCTTTTTCGAACTTCACTCTTTTTGAGGTCAAAAAAAAAAAAAAAAAAAAAAAAAAAAAAAAAAAAAAAAAAAAAAAAAAGTTACATAGTGATAAATCGAAGCTGTAAGTTGAGTGGTCCAGAGCTTTCTGCTGTTAAGAATTGAATCACCACCCACTGGTTACCTATGGACGGATTTAGAATAACCTTATCCATGATAACAGGCTCCTGGCATCTACACAAATTACTATGTTTCTTCATTCAACTCTCCGAAGACAGGTCTGAATTTCATAAGTGACACAAATAAGGCTCACTCATGAGGCAACTAAGCGAGGAACTGTCCACCGCTGTGGAGTAACGGTTAGTGCGTCTGACCTTGAAACGAGCGAGCCCGAGTTCAAATCTTGGTTGGAACAAGTTACCTGGTTGGGATTTTTCCGGGGTTTTCCCTCAACCAATTGAAACAGAATTGTTAGGCAACTTTCGGCGTTGGACCTCGGACTCATTTCGCCATCATTAATTCACATATCATCATCATCATCATCATCATCATCATCATCATCATCATCTATACCATAGCCCGGGTTAAGTTCACGGCGCAGTGTGCTGTACTTGACAAGAGCGAGGCTGTTAGACTACCCAATCATTCACAGAATAGGAGAGGTAAGCACAATAAAGGCCCATTGACAATGAAAATTAAACATAACCGTAACATAAACACAGAAGTTTGCGCCCAGGCTACCAAATGGAATCATTCACAATGATTCACATAAGCATTGACATGAATATTACCGTAAGACGTTAATATGAAAGTTTGCAAACTCCAAACTTTCATGCTTATGCTTACGTGATTTGCAAACAGAACACAATCGTGGAGCGCTGAAGTATACGACAGAATATGAGGAAATGGCGTCGTTGTTATGTTTCCATGGTTACCAAATATGTTTGCGGTTATGTTTATGTTCCCATCGTGAATGATGGTATGACTTCTTGATTTTACCGTAACGTTTATATTCTTAAGTTAACGCTTACGTTATGTTTAATTTTCATTGTGAATGAGCCTTAAGCCTCAGGCTGCAGCGCAAGCCTTCGGGTTCCTCCTCCGTACAAGAGGAAAAAATCCAGGAGTTAAAGATGTAGGAGGCCTTTCCCCCTCCATTGCGTACATCGCTGACTAGTAACATATTGTACTAATCGGTAATCACTCTTCAGATGATAGAACCAAAATATTCTCGATTGTTCTATGCAAGGCGACTACCATGCCATATACCACGTGGTCATAATCTACTTGAAGTACAGCAGACTACGTGAGGCGGAGGTAAACGGGATTAGTTTGACCATGCTTCGTATCTCAGCGTTTTGTTATGTAATACGCAACATACTTCGCGTGAAAGTAATCAGCTTTATTAATCAGCAACACTGTCTGCTGTCTTTCTGCGCGAAGCTGTAACGGTGGCAGTTCGATAACTAACACGGCAGACTTCTCCCTCGACTCCTGACCTCTAAGCTTCATGGCGGACTGCTCGGTTAAGCGGAATCGATTCCAGTACCGCAATTTCGGCTTCCTTTATGTCTTTATCTCCTAGACCTTTGCTGTGTTCTGTACCAAACTTCCTCCACAAATGTGAGGAAAGCGCATATTTCTTCGATCTGAGGTATCATATACGTAACACTAATTTAGGATCTGAATCTATCTCAGCCACTGTCGGCTTTTCAATGAAAGGCACTAGGTTAATTCTAGGTTCATCGTCAGTTCAACGGCTAGAGTAATGATTTTTACATCCCGGAGACCCAACCTCGATATCGAGGAATTAAAGTAACATTATTTATGGTGAACAAAGGCAGTGTTGGGTAGGTTTTTCGGAGTATTTTCATTTCTCCTCATTTCATCATTTACATAGACAGGGTGTTTCAGAATTATTAATTTTGTCAAGAACTTTCGAACGCATTTTCCTCAGAAGTCGGCTAATATTTTTGACTTAATGGGTTTTGCTTGTATACCGACGATATGTATGTGTATTCAATGCCTACCCATTTCATTTGCTTGAATCTGGTTCCATGGGAATAGATACCAGAACTGTGACCCATTTTCAAGTTGCGCACCACTTCGGCGGCCCACGCTGTGAATGTTGTGTATTGTGGAGAGTTATGTCATGTACTAGGGTGAGTGTATGTGTAAGTGTTCGAGTAAGTATAGTGTTGTAGGGAGGTAGAAATTTTACTCGAAAATCTCTGACCCCGCAGAGAATCGAACCCGAGTCGGTTAGTCTGGGGACAGACGCGCTACCACAGAGATAACTCGGTGGATTCTGCATCCATAATATTACATTTACTTTATTATGATTTATTGAATCTACCATTAATATAGTTTTTACAATAAAACTTTAAAACTTAAGGATAAACACCAAACGTTCGAGTCCCGCCACCTAGGCGGGATTGTGTCGCTGCGGTGTGAATTCATATGCCGTTGTATTCACAATAATTCGCGTCGGTTTCGCTTTCGCTGCCGCTCCCGCGTTTCGCGTTGGTGTAAGCAGATCTTATAAAACTTAGGGATAAACACCAGTATACATGTATTTCTCCCGCGAACAGCTTATTGCCTTGTTGATCTATCTAATTACAGTTAATATTACTGCAACTATACTGTTTTCGCTGTAACAAAAATCCTAATGTAAACATAAGCACGTTGCTGTCATACCCGTGATTGGCTCCCAGTCGAAACACTCACATGGCGCAGGAAAATATAGTTCGTATTTGGAAACCACAATCTTGTATTATTTGAAAATAAAAAATTGAATTCTAGTTGTTAAATACGATGAAACATTTAACTTCACTCATGTGTAAAACGCTACGTAAAAGAAAAGCTACTTTTATATTTTGTTATGTACTATGAACGCGGATGAATACCAACAGTACTACCGAGGTAGTCTGTTCTTGTAACAAGCTGGCGCCACTTGAGCTCGTAGTTGTTCACGTAAGCTATTATTGAAGTATGGCTTCTGCATCCTCAACTGTCCATTGTGAAGACATAAGACTTAAAAATAATTTAATTGTAGTCATTATAAAGTAAATGTTTCCTAAACAAACGAATGCATAGTAGTGAGGTCAGGCCTACTTGACGAGTAACGGGAATTGTTTAACATAAAACAGAATGTACAACAGTAGGCGGGAACATGTACTGAGAATCTATGGCGCCAAACAGCGGCCAATGAAGCCTCACTTCAGTCACGTGCTATTATTTACATTAGGATTTTTCTTACAGCGAAAAGATTATAGGTAGTACATCATCGCAGCCATTTCAGGCGTGATCCGCTCTTGTTAAAACTGTAGACGACTTTGTCTAACTGATTTTTGGGGTCCTTCAACACGGAGAATCTCTTGTCATTATGTGGAAAGATACATCTTTCATTGCACGTTGCAATCTGCTTTCGAAATCTGTTGTCTATAGAATTTTCGAAGAGTTATTTATAGATAACAATTCGTCGCCTGTGTTTCGGTGAAGTCATGTGGATCTCATCTTTGTCGTAGCCTGCCGGTAACTTTGCTGTCTCAAGTTGATGGAAGTGATAATTGACTGTGTCTTTGAACAATTCATGCATGATCGCGTGTGATTGTTGTTCCAGTTTGGTGAATAGAGTCTCCTTGTCTATTTTCAAGATTTGTGCCTAATCGCGTGAACCAGCTTGACACCGCAGCTTCAAATTCTACTTCACATATTTCTTCAGCCGGTTACTTCGCACTCATGCTTTTCTTCAAAACAGAAGCAACGCACTCGAACTGCGCCTTTGCCGTCTCTGAGTGGGATACAAAATACAAATTATATGGACTGCTGTCACTGATTTAATATTTTCAGATTGAGTTTTTACTCAATTATAACCAGGAAATTTAGAAAGAAAATATTATATTTCTATACATAAATTAATTAATCATGTCTCGTGACCAGAATATTATACGAAATGGAACTATAAAAATTGGAGATTTATCTTTCGAAGAGGTGAAAAAATTCAAATATCTTGGAGCAACAGTAACAAATATAAATGACACTCGGGAGGAAATTAAACGCAGAATAAATATGGGAAATGCGTGTTATTATTCGGTTGAGAAGCTTTTGTCATCTAGTCTGCTCTCAAAAAATCTGAAAGTTAGAATTTATAAAACAGTTATATTACCGGTTGTTCTGTATGGCTGTGAAACTTGGACTGTCACTTTGAGAGAGGAACAAAGATTAAGGGTGTTTGAGAATAAGGTTCTTAGGAAAATATTTGAGGCTAAGAGGGATGAAGTTACAGGAGAATGGAGAAAGTTACACAACGCAGAGCTGCACGCATTGTATTCTTCACCTGACATAATTAGGAACATAAAATCCAGACGTTTGAGATGGGCAGGACATGTAGCACGTATGGGCGAATCCAGAAATGCATATAGAGTGTTAGTTGGGAGGCCGGAAGGAAAAATACCTTTGGGGAGGCCGAGACGTAGGTGGGAAGATAATATTAAAATGGATTTGAGGGAGGTGGGATATGATGGTAGAGACTGGATTAATCTTGCTCAGGATAGGGACTAATGGCGGGCTTATGTGAGGGCGGCAATGAACCTCCGGGTTCCTTAAAAGCCAGTAAGTAAGCATACATAAATTAATAGTTAACTTATATTTCGTACATGATTTAAACCGCGCTTGCGACTCAAGAACTATCGCGCTGATTTTCCATCCTGGCAACCTGGATTCGATCCTCGACCAGATCGTGATGGAATTTGTGATGAACAAATCAGACGTTGCAGAAGGTTTTTCTCAGAGTACTCCCATTTTTATCACTCCAATATTCTTCACTTCATGTGATCTATCATCTGCAATAATTAAAAATAGACTGGAGTGAAGTTTTGGATGTAGTAATATTTTCATTTGATTGCATGTACTTAATATTTCTTTGAAAATCACGGGCGTCGGTCTCATGTCCTTCATTAGCAATCACATGCTGATGCAACCAAAACGATATTAGGTTGTAGTAGGTTCAATGAAACATATCCTGGGCGTTGGATCGGTCGCAGTGGAGTAATTTCTTGGCCACCGAGGTCACCCAACCTCACTCCATGGATTGCTAATTTACTATCACCTGCACCTTTTCCGTTCCTCATTGTTTCCATTAGCTTTCTTCGAAACTGTTAAGAAGAGGACATATGTTCATATAAACTTTTTTGTTCAGAATCACCAATATTATCACCAATCAAACCATGTACCTTTCCTCCTGACTCACTCTGTATCTGTCTATTTCTTTAAATTTTCTTGTAGTATGCACCTAAATTTTCATCAAACATTACTTTTTTGAGGTAATGATATTTTCATAAAATGTTTCACAATTAATTTGCAGGTGAATTTCCATAGGAATCTTGAAATAGCCTACATTTTTACTAGCATACTTTAATGCAATCTTGAGTAATTTCTTTTTCTTTCTCTCTTTGTTTCTCTGTTTTCTAATAACAATAATTATGATGATGATGATGATGATAATAATAATAATAATAATAATAATAATAATAATAATAATAATAATAATTCACTGAGCTGTTTTACATCAAGAATTTAAAATCGTATAATTTTATAGTTAACTCATTCCAAGAAAAGCTAAAACTCGTGCTCGGAAGTGATCTTGAAAAGGTAAAAGTTAAAAATATAAGTCTAATTATAAAATTAAATAATATTAGTTACGACATAAAATGATAGCAATATTCTTAAGAGTAAAAAAAAAACCCTTATATATAATACGAAGTTAAATATATACATATATATGTATACATATTAAATATTAGATGGATTTATTCAGAAATATTATTACACTATTAGTTAATACTAATAGTGTAATAATATTTCTGCCCTTAAATCCAGTGCACTGGTCTCTTGACTGTACGTGCTTTACAAAACAAGTCCTACTTTGTAGATTTGGCCCCCCTTACTTATGATTAAATCCAACCACTCTCCATAAAACACACAGATTAATATGAAAATGGTACAAACAAAACACATTATATCGTATATCTTACCCTAACACACAGACATAAAACTGTATAATTCAGTAGTTAGCATTATCTCTTCGGCAGTTAGCATTATAAACTTCAACAGCTGATGACTTACACAGTATACACTTCCTTTTAAAACCGAACTTATTAAGTAATGTTAGATGTAAACAATCTGTAAAGAAATTGTCCTTATGGCTCTTATATCATATATTCAAATGTCAATTATTTATAGGCCTACTCGTGTTTTATGTACTCTAAATTTATGTTTATGTTCTTCTTTTATTATTATATTTTCTTAGGTATACTTTGTCAAGTTAGACAGGCTACTCTGATGGTAAATAAATAAATAGATGGATGGATGGATGGATGGATAGATAGATAGATAAGGGAATTAATTAATTTAAGAATAAATAAATGAGGGAATGAATTAATTTAAGAATAAATAAATGAGGGAATTAATTAATTTAAGAATAAATAAATGAGGGAATTAATTAATTTAAGAATAAGTAACTGAGGGAATTAATTAATTTAAGAATAAATAACTGAGGGAATTAATTAATTTACGAATAAATAACTGAGGGAATTAATTAATTTATGAATAAATAAATAAATGAAGTTTATACTTTTGGGCAAAAATTAGAGTTATATTTAAAACGAGATTCGGTATTATGCTAAGGTTCAATTAGTGGTAGAGAAATAGCATATCTCCTTATAAAATAATCAAGGTAATGTCGAGTTTGATTTTGGTTTTGTGGTAATATATTAAAGGTAAAAGGTAAAGGTATCCCCGGAACATGCCATGAAGGCACTTGGGGGCATGGAGGTAGAGCCATTACTATCATATATTCGTAATTATTTTTGATATATGAAACTAAAAGAAAAATATATAATGTTTAAAATATTTGCTGGGTAATTTAAATACTTGTTTGAACAAATTTTAATTATTCTCTTATCAAGTTGATTCAGGTGGAAAAGAAAAGATTCTGTTAAATCTCCCCAACCTATTATTCCATACAGAGTAATCGACTTCTATAAAAATATTAAAATCGTTCTTTTTCTGTAGAAAGCTTCATTTTGGTGAAGTTTTTTACTTGGTTATTTTACGACGCTTTATCAACTGCTGTGTTATCTAACGCGATCAGTCCAGGGTCCATCCCCTTAAGTTATCCAGCATTTGTACTTGATGTATTGAGGGGAAAACCGCGGTGAAAACCTCAACCAGGGAACTTGTCCCTACCAGGATTTGAACCCGTTTTCTCTGGTTTCACGATCAGACGTGCTAACAGTTATTCGACAGCGGTGGACCATTTTAGTTAAAATCTCGGATTAAATAATATTGTTTGTTTCTAAAATTCTGTCAAATAAAGAAGTCTCTTTCTCTGTCTGTATTTTTCAGGCACACATCTGTCAAGATCTTGACATTCTTTTTTATTTTTGAAGACTATTTCAGTCAGAATGTTGAATTCTTTTATATTTCCAGGACATTTCCATCAAAATATTGAACTTTATATCATTCGTCCATGCACCAATGTTTCTGTGATAATTTCGAAGCAGATTTATGCAGAATTACAATAATTTTTATTTGCTGAACCGGAAGTAGGCCTACAAGTGAGGAAGCAAGTCTTCTAGCCGGCGGCTTGATTCGAACCGCGTACCGCTCGGAACCTATGTGCTACGCCGTGGAAAAGTGGAAAAGGAAATAATACTGCGACTCCCTGAAACATAATTTCCGCACATCCCGATGGGTCGCGTTACATCCCCGGGCCAACCCTGCAGATCAATACAGGCAGGAGCTAGGCGGGCACCTCCCACCAACCCGCGACTCCCACCTCCAGGAGATGTTTACCTCCCCAATGACTACTACGACAGTCTAATGGAGGGAATGCTAGTCTTAGGTGCCTTCGCCGCCGGGACTGAGGAACCCGGTTCGATTCCAGTCAGGGTGCAGATTTGTTGCGTCTTTTCATTATTACGACTGCTTTCTTCCGTCTGTAGTTCTTGTAGTATGTGAAAGAGAATTTGGAGATTTAAATCTTATGTTGCAATTAATTATTTTCATTATTTGGGCACTAATTGTAGAATACTTCGTAAAACTTTAAGGGCCATATTCATAGACATTCTTAGCGCGGGCTTCCGGTGGATGATCAGCGAACTAACGTTTTTCGTATTCATAAACCAGTGTTAGCGATGTGATATGATATGAATCCTGTACAAGTAACCAGTCGATAGCAGGGGCTAGTTTAGCACGCTCGTAGCGCGGGCTAGCGAAATGTCTATGAATAGCACCCTAAGGGATTAGCTACAACTTACAGCAGTAAAATTTTGGAAATATTCAATATTTTTTTCCTCCATAACTGTATCTTGTACAGTAATGAAAATTAGTATGTGTAAAACACTGTCCTTCTACTGTATTAAAACAAATTACAATTAAAAACTATTATTTATATTTTTTTCTTTCAAAATTCAGTTCACTGTGCAGTGATGAAGCGTTTCCCACATAACTCAAAAACTACCCAACATTCTGTGATGACATTTTTTGTGTGTATTTATGCATATCATATCTACAATATGATGCAATATTACTTCTCTATCTTTGATAGATTGTCTGATAAAAAATAATTTCATTTTAAAAATTGGTCAAATATCAATATTTTCTTCCAACACAAAATTTAAAAAATATATATTATTTATTAAGGAATGTAGTTGAAAGAGCATTATATTCTAAACATGAGTTTCAGCAATAAAATAAAAGAGAGAGACTATGAAAAAGTTAACAAGTTTATGAGTTATGAGAGAAACGCTTCATCACTGCACAGTGCACTGCCAACATTTTGAATTAAAAATAATATATATAAATATTTTTTTTTAAATCGTAAAAATATATATATATATATATATATATATATATATATATATATATTTTCATATAGCAGAAGGACAGTACTTTACACACACCAATTTTCATTATTGTACAAGATACAGTAATAGAGGAAAAAATGTTGAATATTTCCAAAAATTTTACTGCTGTAAGGTGTACCTAACCCCTCAAGGCACAGGGCTAATCCCTGGTTGGCGTGGCTTTTCGAGGATCGGACACGGGACGAATCCATACACTACGCTTACATTAACCCATTGCGAAGATTGCCCATGTCTGACAGGTGGCCTAACCTAGATGGCATTCGTGAATCTCATGCTGACATGTGGACCATCCTGGCTCAACCCTGACAGATCAGATCACATCCCCAGATGAATACCTGATAAAGCCCAATAGCCTGTAGTCCCGTACCTTTCGCATATCAGCATCGGAAACCCATACTATTTTATTATTTTGTTATTTTGCGACGTTTTATCAACTGCTATGGTTATCTAGCGTGATGAAGGTTATAATGCTAGCGATATGAGTTCGGGATCCAGCGCCGAAAGTTACCCAGGATTTCCTCTTAATGGGTTGAGGGAAAACCCCGGAAAAACCTCAACCTGGTAACTTGTCGTAACCAGGATTTGAACCCGGACCTGCTCGTTTCACGGTCAGACGTGCTAACTGTTACTCCACAGCGGTGGGAAACCCATATTACCCCCAAGACTAAACCCGAGCCTATTTTTTTTACTATTTCAGATGTTATAGCCTATATGACATGAGGGAAAGGTGAAGAGTGTTGGTGAAATGAAAGAAGGATATGAGAGTTCCCCGAGAAAATTCCGCTGCAACATCTGCTTTGTACATCACAAATTCCATTACGACCTGGCCGGAGACCGAACCTAGGCCGCGTAGATGGAAGACCTGGCCCATAGACGCGGCACACTTTCGCTTACATTGACCCATTGCATTGTGATGATTGCCTATGTCCGACAGGGGACCTGAATGGTATTGGTGAGTCCGATGCTGACAGGTAAGACATCTTGCCTCATCTCTGCCAGAGCCAGATCACATTCCCAGACGAGTAGCCTACCTGATAAACCTCAGGACTTCTATTGGAGATGATATATGAAATGTATGTATGTATGTATGTATGTATGTATGTATGTATGTATGTATGTATGTATGTATGTATGTATGTATGTGCGCGTGCGCGTGTGCGTGTGCGTGCGCGTGTGCGTGTGCGTGCGTGTGTGTGAAGAGTAGACGTTAACTGGACTTCCTTTTCAATAAATTCTGCTTAAAATTCAGGAAGATAAATCACTGGCCTCGTTTTGGAATGGAGTGATAATATGTTTTTGTGACCAATGGTTAAGGAGAAATTGCTGTACACAAACGCATAGACAGGAAAGCTATTGGTATGGCCAAAACCAATAGCAGAGATGCTAAAAGAGTTTTACTTCCGCGGATATATTGAAATTTAATTTTTTGGAGCATCACAATGCTTTGAACAATGAGAAAATAAACAGTAACTGTATTCAAGCCATTTTCGACATGCACAGATGATGATGATAATAATAATAATAATAATAATAATAATGTTTCTTCCTATAAACATATTGTAGCGCACTCTATTTTATCTACGAGCCATCACTGCGTGGACATCACTCCTAATTCTGTATGTGTACGATGTTCGAAGGGCAAATAAACTGTCCCACATATTCTTCTTTAATGTCCTAAGTTATAAATATCTTCCGAACTGTTCTTTCATCCCTTATGACTTCAAAGAGATGAAGACAGTCAACTCTTCCAAGTTTGCCTTGGCTTCGCTTTTCGAGTGTCGGACCCGGAACGGATCCTGGTATTGGCCCGCTGTTCGTCCTATGCAATATATGCGGTGATTGTCCAAGTCCCAAAGTTGGCCTGGTTAGCGTTCGTGCATCCGATGCTGATAGGTGGAGCATCCTGCCTCAGTCATGACCAGGCTTCGAGACTTCGGACCCAATAGAGCAGTTCAGTGGAAAATCCGCATAACGCGTACTGAGTATAGTGGTAAAGCATACAGTGGGTTGGGGTTCTGTGGAATGAATGCCAACAAATACGCAAAGGACAACGCTCTGGATTTGAAGGTTCTGACGAATAATTTGGTTTTCATACAGACTGTGTCTGAAACTATTATACGGTTAGAAAAGTCAGAGCAAGAGATGACGGAAGGCCTCAAATTAATTTCGAAAATGATACAGAGAATTAATGAGACATCAAGTACACCGGTTACTGAACGTATAAAACAGAAGTGGAAATCAATTTTATGTAAAAATATCGTATATGGAACATTGTGTAACATAAACAGCAAATTAGTGGACATAGAGTCACTCGAGAATAAAGGACTATCTCTTAGAGACTGCAATGATGTTAGGTTTTTTCGTTTTGCTCCTATCACGTCGTGCGACGTAGAGCGCAGCTTTCTACAGTACAAACTTTGGCAGATAACCGAAAAAGATTTACGTTTGAGACACTGAGAATGTATCTTGTACATTGCATTTCGGTACTGCAACTGCACTTCCTAAAGACGACCAATAGGATAAATGAAAAAATTAAAATTGCTACATGCTTATTTTCACCATGAACACTGTGTATATTTAAACACAAATGCTTATAAAGACAGGAGAATAAATGTTTTTCACATTCTTTTGACATTATCATTGTATAATGTATATTTACTTTCAGAATGTACATATGTGTGTGTTTCCCCATACTACCGTACTCTTCTCTAAATAGCAACGTTGTTACCTCAACACATCTCTATCTACCTGCAGCGAGTCAACAACCTATATTGCATGCACAGTAAACTTATTGTATCGGGTCCAAAATCTCGAAGCCTGGTCATGACAGAACCAAGTCCCATCCCCATACGAGTGGCTACTTCATAAACCTCAGAGCCCAAAGTCTCAAGCCCTTCCTATGTGAGCACTGTAGATCCATAGGTGCTGTAGTTCGTACAACTTCCTCGTGTGCAGTCTGTGACTTCTTTGGACGCCTGACAGCACTCGAGGAAGTTGAACAGACTTTATCGCAGTCTATATTTAACTATTGGAGATAGTAGATGAAATGAGAGGAAAATGGAGCGTGTTGGTGAAATTATAGAGGAAAACAGGAGCATCTCGAGAAAAAAAGTTTGCTTTGTTCAAGACAAATTCCACGACGACTGCCAGGGAATCGAATCCGGGGCATCTAGATGGAAGATAAGTTTGAGCCACAGACCCGACTCTTTGCAAGTACCTGTCCAATACACTGGCCGAAGTTTCATGAGAAAATTTCTTCCCCATGAGGATTTGAACCAGCATCTATTCTGTACCGCTAGACCAAAGCACGACGCGATGAACCACGGAGATACTGCGTGGTACAAGTAAACCATATCCAAGGGATATTTTGATATTTTCAGTACCTTCTTCATCAGCATTCAAATATGTCCCTGTCACACAATTACGCAAAAACTATGAATAATGAAGACTTATGTTAACAGCTTTAAACAAAAGAGATTTAATTTAATTTTTGGCAGAATAACCAGTGTCTTTTGTTATTTTAAAGCTAAATATTTTTTCTTAATTTTATTGATGAAACTTTGGTAACCACCTTTTTTCATTCAGGTTAAAAGCCACAGCGTGGATATTCCACTTCCTGACAATGGAGAGTTGATTGTATGTAGACATGTTAAGTACCTATAATGTACCTTAACGCAATAGTATAACAAAGGGAAATATACTATTGCGAGCAAGTTAAATTCTGCAAGTAGGTGTGCAGAAAACAAAATAATATGATTTGTTTTATTTGTGTAGAAAATTATTTGCAATAAGGGTCAGAAGTTAATTTTAATCTATCTCAAAACTTATTTTTATTACCATCGAATGTTATTCTTTAGATCCCATCCACGTTGCTGCCTTTTTAAAAGCAATTCCTCTGATTATGAAGATATGAAGAGACAGATTTCTGGAATGAAGATAATCCAATGATGATTATGACGATAATAATAATAATAATAATAATAATAATAATAATAATAATAATAATAATAATTAAACTCAAGGCTTGGGGTGTGAGTTCTATTTCCGCTTCGGTTCATAACCTGTTTTGCTTTTTCAAAGGTTTTTTTTCCAGCTGTAAGACGAACGTCTGGTAATCTCCTGGCGAATCCTCGACCCCATCTTGTCAAATACCATCTCCATATCACCAATTCTATCGCCGATAAATGACTTAGTAGTTGAAAGAGTTTCGTCAAATAACCGACAGTAAGCTCAAGCTTGTTAATTCTGCAACGAAGTAAAAAATCTGTGCAGTAAGGTTATCTGCCTCAAGGTCGATGACCTTTTAGACTGTAGTAGCTTCTGGAGGGGCTCGTGGGCGCCACCTACATTGCGATGTGTGCTGTACTACATTACACATTCTTTATACGAGTATATTAAAAATATTTTTAATGTATCGCATATTGACGCCTACTTAGATTACGCAACACGCAATACTAGGACAGATTATCGGGATCGTTAGTTGCGCTATTAAACAGAGTTTTGGCATGATTAACCCTTAAATTGGCAAAACTTCATTTCTCACACTAGTTTATTAAACCGTGTCGGACTGTAAAGAAAACAACTATCGCAATGTCCATGTTTTATATGTCGTACAATATTATAGGGTATTGTGAAATTTTAATTTTCCTACCAATTTTTTTCTGTTGTTCTATTAAAATTATAGCATATAGCCTATTAACCTATTGTATCCTATAGGATACTTTGCGAATTTAAGGGTTAACGGACATTGTCACTGCACTCCATCTCTGACGTTTGTAGAGGTATTTGAGTGGAATCTCGAAGAGTTTACTTGCGACGGATATGAAGCCTCTATTAAAATGTTTATTGTATCTTTGGGAACTATTCTTCTTCTTCTTCTTCTTCTTCTTCTTATTATTATTATTATTATTATTATTATTATTATTATTATTATTATTACTAGCCGTACCCGTGCGCTCCGCTGCACCCGTTAGAAATAAATATAAAGTAATTACATAATTAAAATAGGACGTTTGATCCAGGGAACATTCGTGTTTGATAGAAGGATAAATCGTTTAATATGTTACTTAATTTAAATTGCATCCAAATAATTAAAATGCGATCATTTTGGTCCAGAGACACTCATTTGGTGCAATGACAATTCTTTTAACCTGTTTCTTAATTTTTATTACATGCAACCATAGTTTAGTGAAGATTGACATCATTTAGATTTAATGTGCATATTTTATTTTACTTGTTACAGGTTTCCATTGAATTATGATAATAACTTAATTTTAACCCTTGTTTTCTACGTATTCATTAAATGGCGCTTGGCCTACTATGGTTGTGAACCCTTCAAATAACTTAAATTATATAATATAATATTACATATTATATTATATTACATTATATTATATTATATTATATTATATTATATTATATTATATTATATTATATTATATCATATCAGAAGTTACTGTAGTAACATTATAGCATTATGTCCATCTAGAGAAACTACACTTTCCAAAGGTGAAATAATAATTAATTATACAAATCGGTTAATTTAGCTTCCGATATTACTTCATACAAACACAGAAACATTCTCTGTAGGCTATCTTTCATAGTTTTCGATTGTTGCTGTCCAAGGCCCCTTATAGACGAAGTCATTTGTTTTTTAATTCATTACACTGCCTTAGATGGCAGTTATTTTAATTTTAAAACTCATTTATCTCATTAAATATCAGTCCTATCAAAATTTTTCAAGGAGTAAAACTTATCGAAAATTATTTTTAAAGAAACTTTTGTTATGTAACATTTTTCACAAAAATCAATAATAAGCGAGATATTTCGATTTATTTAATTCAGAACCCCTTATAACCCCCCTTTTAAATAATTTATTTTGAATGCCATATAGCCTAAAATCTAAGTTACAACGAACTTAATTTATATTCGAATTTTCATATAAATCGGTTCGGCCATTATCGCATGAAAAGGTAATAAACATACAGACAGACAGACATACAAACAAAAATTTCGAAAAAGCGATTTTCGGTTTCAGGGTGGTTAATTATATATGTTAGGACCAATTATTTTTGGAAAATCGAAAATTACCAGACAAATTTTGGCTACAGATTTATTATTAGTATAGATTATTATTACCTATTACTATTATTATTATTATTATTATTATTATTATTATTATTATTATTATTATTATTATTATTATTATTATTATTAAAACTTCCTACAATTTGTAGACTGCGTAATACGACAAAATGTACCGTACATAATATTTATTTGGCTATCTATTTAAAACACTTCGGAGATGACTTATTTTTCAGTCAAGGAGGAAAATATATTATATTGTTAAGTTGTAAGTTAGACATAAAAGTTAATAAGCGTCGTGACTTAGAAAACCATGTTGACTATAAAAGACACATCGAACATCTGAAATTGTTTAGTGATTCGATTTCGTATCGGTCCACTTTTTATTATGACTTGTGTCTGATGATGGAATGTGAGAATATTCCGTTTCATAAACTTGAGAATCTAAATTTTAAATACTCCATTGAAAAGTATACGTGTAGGAAATTGTCGACGCCAACAACCATGCGTACGCAATACTTAATCTCGTGTTAAGAAATAACTTTAAATTCTATACGATCAGCCGTTAATAACAACAGAAGGGTTAAACTAAAACTGAAGAATGTTCTTGGAAAAGAAATCCTGCATAATCGAAACTCTGTGAACAGGCAAAAGATAATACACAATAGCACTATAATATAAAATATTTACTATATCAAAATGTCGCATCAATAACATCGTGCAATTTCGAAAGAGAATTTCCTTATTTGAGTGACAATCGAAGCAGGTTTATATTTGACATTTTACGAATGTAGGCCTACACAGTTGTAAGTACATTGCAACAAAATTAGTTACACTTAAATACATAATTCATTTTTATTTCAAAAATAATACCATCTTCTACAAAGAAAACAACGAGGTAAGTCGCTTTCATAAATGTGTGTTATAATCTGTTTGTTTTAGTTACCTGACTATACCGAGCAAATGTTTTGATTTAAGCATAACAGTGCTCTGTACAAGTTCCTGTACCACCCTGATTAGATGCAAACAGCACGACTTGTATAACACGCCACGTAGTTAACTTCATAGCTTCAGTGTCCGAACTTCCATCCCATATATCACAAACCAATTCTCAAAAAAATAATATCAATTGTATGAAGTAGGCGGGCTTCGTTTAGGTCAGGGCTGGGCACATTACGTGATTCTGAGAAATGAGCGCTGTTTACTTTGAAGAGCAATTCTCCCGAGCGGTGTGACGCTTGCATACTGTACATCACTCACTGTCAGTGCAGTGGTTGACTCTGCAGTAGGATGGCGAACTTTCAAGATGCACCCGCCTGAGAAGCTGTATAGGCCTATCAGACGAAAGCCTAAATTATATTTTGAGATTACACATGGCTAATTCATATGTTCCAAATATTAAACAGCTTCTGCAAATAAAACGAACTCATAAACAAACACAAAGTTATTTTGGTTATTGAGTTCCAAGAAGTTTTGTTTCAATAGAAAATATTTATTGATTTCAGATCGATAGAAGTAAGATTTTGTTACAATAGTTTATTCATGCAAAATAAAAGTGTAAGATAATGTATATTAATAATTTTCTTCTTGTGTTTCTGAATGAAATCCTTTATTACATATGTTTGTAATATATATATATATATATATATATATATATATATATATATATATATATATATTTTTAGTAGGTTATTTTACGACGCTTTATCAACAGCTTAGGTTATTTAACGTCTGAATGAGATGAAGGTGATAATGCCGGTGAAATGAGTCCGGGGTCCAACACCGAAAGTTACTCAGCATTTGCTCATATTGGGTTGAGGGAAAACCCCGGAAAAAACCTCAACCAGGTAACTTGCCCCGACCGGGAATCGAACCCGGGCCACCTGGTTTCGCGGCCAGACGTGCTAACCGTTGTAATATTAAGACCATTATGTAATTGTTAAAGCACTGTGCATGTAAATTGTGTAAATAAACCTAATGATTTGTGTGTGTGCGTGCGTGTGTGTATGTGTGTGTAGAGCGAAGTTTATTCCATTAAATTAATAAGAGTGTTATAAAGTCTGTACTGTACAATGGATTGATGTAATATCCTTATAAACTATTATGTACTGACAGACTGAATGAATAGAACAACTGTGGCTCTTCTTATATTAATGCAGGGAAGATAGTTGTAATGTGAATCCGCCACTGCGTGAGCGTTCCGCTCTGGCTTGGAATGGAAGTGCCTTGCGGAGCGAGAGCAGCTCTGGCCGGCTATACGGAGCCGCTCTCATGCCCGGCGCTGGTTTAGGTCATACTGTTGCATTTCATGCACATAAAACCTACATCACAATCTAATATAACCTGCGCAATTTCGAATGTAATCCCGAGACTTGTCTCGCTCTTTTGTAACCCTACAAAAATACGAGTATATCTCTTCTGTACGTGCCTAAGCATATAAACATTATTATACTGAACAGTGAACAGAAACACTCGTCACTGTAGAGATCGGAGTCTGTGCTATAGCAGCAGCATTAAGACTACTGCGTAATACTGTTTTATTTTCATAAAATGATCCAATGTTTATTTATCTGCATATAGTTCTTGTGTGGAAAAGTCGGACTAATCATTAACAAGGTATTATAAAAAATGCATTACTTTCATCTCATTCATTCATCTCAAGGGCAGGTGTCTTCCACTGCAAACCTAGTATTCTCCAGTCTTTCCTATTTTCTGCCTTCCTCTTTGTCTCCGCATATAATCCATATACACTATCTACCAAAAAGTAATTGGGCACAGTTTTTGCCACTTTAGAACCTCGTGGTACCACCTCTTGTTGCTATAACAGCAGCCACCCTGTCATGCTCTCCACTAGTGTGTGTAGGATATCCACTGGAATGCGTTGCCATTTCTCTTGTAACATGGCACTCGGATAATGGAAGTTGGCCGCATCTCCCGAGACTTCAATCGCCGGTCCAATTCGTTCCAAAGGTGCTCAGTGGGAGTGAGATAGGGACTCTGTGCAAGCCAGTCCAACAGGTGAGAATTATTGTCTGCATACAACTGCATAGTAGACGCCGAAACATGGGGCTAACTTCCATTGTCCAACTGAGTGCCATGTTGCAAGAGGAATGGCGACACATTCCAGTGGATATCCTACACAAACTAGTGGAGAGTATACTTGACAGGGTGGCTGCTGTTATAGCAACAAGAGATGGTACCACGAGGTTCTAAAGGGGCAAAAACAGTGCCCAATTACTTTTTGGTAGATAGTGTATATCTCAATGTCGTCTATCATCTGATATCTTCTTCCGCCACGAACTCTTCTCCCGTTCACCATTCCTTTCAGTGCCATCCTTCAGTAGGCAATTTCTTCTCAACCAGTGACCCAGCAAATTCCTTTTCCTCTTCCTGACCAGTTTCAGCATCATTTTTTTTTTCATCCACTCTTTCCGACACAGCTTCGTTCCTTACTCTGTTTGTCAATTTCGCACGCTCCATTCTTCTCCATATCCACATTTCGAATGCTTCTATTCGCTTCTCTTCATTTCGTCGTAATGTCCATGTTTCTACCCCATGCAATGCTACACTCCATACAAAGCACTTCACTAGTCTCTTCCTTAGTTCTTTCTCCAGAGGTCCGCAGAAGATGCTCCTTTTTCTCTTAAAAGCTTCTGTCATTGCTATTCTCCTTTTGACTTCCTGGCAGCAGCTCATGTTACTGCTTATAGTACATCCCAAAGTATTTGAAGCTGTCCACTTGCTCTACTGCCTTATTTAGAATTTGCAAGTTTACCTTCTTTACTTTTGTTCCTATGACCATGCTCTTCATCTTGTTGGGATTTGTCTTCATTCCATACTGCTCACAGCTGTCATTTAGCTCCAGTAGCATATTCCTTAGTATCATCTTCTCTTCTGCTAACAACGCCATATCATCAGAAAATCTTACGCACTTTATTCTTTTTCCTCCTACTATCACTCCTCCCATGTTCTGAAAACAGTTCTTCACTAAATCTTCCAAGTAGATGTTTTTTTTTAAATTATGGTTTATTTAACGACGCTCGCAACTGCAGAGGTTATATCAGCGTCACCGATGTGCCGGAATTTTGTCCCGCAGGAGTTCTGTTACATGCCAGTAAATCTACTGACACGAGCCTGTAGCATTTAAACACACTTAAATGCCATCGACCTGGACCGGAATCGAACCCACAACCTCGAGCATAGAAGGCCAGCGCTATACTAACTATGCTACCGAGGCCAACCGAAGTAGATGTTGAACAGGGTAGGTGATAAAGGACATCCTTGTCGGACTCTTCTCCCTATTTCACCCTATTTCACTTCCTTCTGACATTTCTTCTCCTATCCTGACTTTGACTCGTTGTATAGAATTCAATAACCTGTTTTCAAAGTGACTGAAAGTAATTTCGTAACAGATTCTATCGAACGCACGTAGAGAGTTCGCTCGCTGCAATTAGAAGACTAATCACGTTACGTATCACAGCGGCGTAATACATTTCGCATAAGATGTTTATCTCAGTATTTTTCTTATCTGGAATTCAGTATAAGCCCTTCCATTATTAAATTCCATGAGCCGCCACTGCGCCTTGGCGTTTTATAGCACGTGTTGCTCCCATTCCTGTTGCTAGCAGGTCGTAAACGTCCAGGCTGGAAAGGCGAGACACGTAAGGAAACTTGTTATGGCGTGGAAGGCTCCATCTGTTGAGAAGAGCTGACGAGGGAGTCAGTAAGCAAGTCTCTATGATCCATCATGGCTGCTCCATTATGTTTATTGTTGTGTATAGCGCCACTCTATCTTACTTTGACGCTTAAGGAAGCTGTACAGCCCAAGCGATTCTCTCTTCCCACGTCCTTCTTTAGTTCTCGGACGCAGAGGGGTGGGGAATTGTGATAGACAAGGCATGTCTTATAAACAGAAGTTGAACAACAAGATGTGGGAGGAGCTTAAAGGAGATGCTTTCCCGATTTGTATTTGTACTTGCACTCAATTTAAAAGGAGACTGACAACCTCGGAGCCATTCTGAAAGTTTTAGCAACGAGAAAAATCCCATCGTCACCTGGGATTGAATCCAGGACCGTCCTGTCAGTTGCTCTACTAACTGAGCTACTTGGCCACCATTTTACAACCTACTGTTGTAGAATAATTTTGAATGATGGAAAAGACAACGCATATCTGTAAAAATCTGGAAATGTATTTTATTTCATAGGCTACTACCTATGTCTCATTTCACTACTTTATGGTCTTACAAAATGGCCGACAAACAGAACATTACAGTACAATGTACTGTAATATTCACAAAAGGGACGCCATTATCACCAACATATGAATAAAACATGGCAAACTTAATTTAGTAACTTCAAAACTAAGCAAGTGAAGATACTCAATAGAAATTATAAAGACAAATCCTTATTTACTTTCAAAAGTTGGTACAATTCGGGTCAATCTATTCTCAGTAGATTTTAGGTGTCTTTTTATATTATTTGTTCAATGACTGGTCCCGCAATAGACATCGTGCCAATAACTTAAACACTATTATTAACAAACAAATGCGACATAGTGAATTAAAACAAAAATAAGGTTAATACTGAATTTTCATACTACAATATTTTCAGTCGCGGATCCAGGATTCTCTGAAGGGGTGGGCTAACATTATTTTTCCTACTATTGCTATCACTTGCCAGTTCCGGCAGTTGCTAAGACGAGTCCACTAGTTACCACTGAAGGGGTATAGGCTCACCTAGCGAAAGCTTTGGTGACGTGCATATGTAAGACACAAATGAAACTGTTGGGTTTAATTTTATCAACAGGAATCTCATTAGAGGTTTTGTTCTATCTAGAGAAAATCAAAACTCGAGTGGGATTTAATTGACTATTACACGATTAGAAGAAAGTGTATAAAGATTAGATAGAGGAAATAAAGTAATCTAATACTATAAAATATTAATTGACTTACTAAAATTCTATTTCACTAATGTTAGCTTCACCAAAACGTTTGAACGGAGCCGCCATTTTCAGTTGATTATCTATGCGGGAAACAAATGACGATCACAAAGTATGTTTTATAGTACCGTAAAGAATTTGCGTTTTGAAATGTTGACAAACAAAAAAACAAATGCTAGGGAAGTGATACAAACAAACAAATGCTATGAAAGTGATAAAATAATAGCGATAAACAGCCATGATTGGTTGAAACACGTCCTTTCGTACCGTTTTATTGGTCAAAAGTAGTATGACGCAGTAAAAGTGTAATAGTCACAGTAAAACAACACATTAACTTAAACATAATTGTTGTCATATTGGCTCAAGGGGAGGGCTAAAGTCCTGCCTATTAATATTTTAGAATTGGCCTACAAAACTATAAAATGATGCAGAAATTAGTAAATAATATTTAAGCCTACATCTACATTCATGTTTATATATATTGTGCAGTTCACGTTATCCATTACACAGATCGATGGAATATTACTTATATCGGTTATGAAAGTCGTACACACCTGTGTCTGTTCTCCTTGTAAAACTTCCACAAAATTTCTACCCCCTTTGGATTATTTTCCCATCGCTTCGTTACATTTATAGGCCTATGATATTTCTTTTCGAACTTCAAAATATCCATCCATGATTTTCCGTTTATCAACTGTTCCTGCATGGATAGCCCCGTAATGAGCGTAGTTCGTTCACCAACTCCAACAATACATACGGACCAGTTCATTCTGAGCATATTTTAGAAGTGTCCTTTTCTATCGGTTGTTCAAAACGTACGAGTTAATATTCATTTATTTAAAATAATGAAATTCGACATAATATGAAATAAAATATTGTACGTTATAAGTGTTTATGCTCGACCATATCGAAATGTAGTAATTATACACCTGGTAGCAGTCCTTTAATGTATGTCATTAAAGTACACCTACTCATTAAAGTACAGGTGTTTTCAGCCAATGACAACTCAGCTTACAGGTGTTCAGCCAATAACAAGTCAGCTTTGTACCGTTATAAAACCGAAAGTATCGATTATTCTCGGATATGCAATCGAAAGAGAATTAGCGAAAAGTCGCGGAGGCTGGAAATCCAATACTGTCGCAGAAGGTTATGTTCTGTTACTATAATAATTAGCGTTAATTGTAAATAATATTCAAATAAATTCAATTTGTCATCTCGTTTTTCAATGTCGAATTCAATAATCAAGGTTATACCAAGTTTAACGGGATTACACAAGGTCAATGACATTATTGTTCCTCGGAAAAAATCAATACTTTCGCGTCTGCGCACATCTCACAATTCACGACTTAGAACAAGGTCAATTCCGATCTTGTCAGATACAAATAAAATGTATACATCTGAATAATTTCAAGTTAGAAATATGGTCGAGCATAAAAAGTCGTATGAAACTCGCCTATAATGGTAATTGAGAAGCTCGTATGAAAATTATGAAACTCGCTTGCTCTCGTTTCATAAACATCCATACTGGCTTCTTAATTACTATCATTACAGGCTCGTTGCATAATGTACTATTTACGAATTCGTTTAGAAATATTTCGACCGAAGTGTAGCTGAACCTTAACATCTCGACTCATCCTAAAAACTCACTTTCAACCCTTCTAACGTAAATAACTATTTTGCAGCTTCACATAACTTTCCCTTATTCTTAGCATAATGAGGAGGTCATAGGATGATAGCATATTTCGTTCATATCATACGTCAACTAATACGAGTAAAAGTTTCTGCCAACTTTTCATCCAGGAAAAGGCTCAGACACACGAATCGGAAGCAGACATCTTTGTTTTATGACGTAGTGGGCAGGTGAAAAATAACAGAAAAATTGATACATACGAGTATTGTGAGAAAATTGAACTAGATGAGGAATGTGATCACGGACATGTATACAAATATTTTATGCAGAGGAAAATCCTGAACGAGATTTTAAATTTTAGTGTTTTATTGTGTTGAGAGACCATGCTGAAAATGATCTCCTCCGAGATTCAGACACTTTGGGACCTAGTAGCAATTCCAAACTGTCTTCACACGAAATGGTCGAAGTTTTGCTTTTTTCCGCAGCTCTTTTACGTGGGGAATATGGAAGGTTAGTCTCTCGGGAGAGTTTCCCTATTGATTTTGATGGTGATGCCTGCAATTGCTCCTTTACTGCGCAATCAGACAACTTCCGGCCTCCTGAATGTTGATTGATAAGACATCCTGTTGTCTCTAATTGTGTTACAAATTTCTCTTTGCAGCATTATGAAGGTACACTTCGTTCATCAAAGAGTTCTGGAAATACATTCTGCCACGCTTTAAACGGATCCTCTTTGTCACTAATTTACGAACAAAAAACCGTGCGCTCTCTCTCTCTCTCTCTCTCTCTCTCTCTCTCGAGCAACAAGCAACCTAAGTTAAGAACGAACAAATCATTGTTACAGCAAGAGTCTAAATAAATATATCAGGGAGATCTGTTTTGTAAGACACAAGGTGTATGTATTTTCAAACTAAAAATATCCTACCTATACTGTCTAGTGACAAAAAAATATGAAATTTCATATTATACATCATTCCTGCTAGTGATATGAGAACAAAATTTCTGATCCCGCTGGAAATCGAACCCAGACCGGTTAGTCTGGAAACAAACGCCCAACCATAGAGCTAACTCGGCGGACATAGCTTTCAGAATGTTGTTTATGAGGAATGTTTCTCGTAGGTTATCTTTTGAATTAGATATGATTACCTCTTTTAACTCTGTGATCGGAAGGAAAAAGGTCTTAAGTCAATTTTTTGTGAAAATGAGATTTTTATATATTCCGAAAGCGGAAACAATTCTCTACAATCTGGTAAAATGGCTAAAGTCAAATAAGACTCCTGACTGAATTTATAGAGCGTTACCAAATGTCCTAAGTACTTTTTGAATCGAGCACACACAGAATAAAGGACTTAAGAATATTTAATACTTTATTCTTACAAACCATCACATGTTTACTTTCCATGCTTCCCTATTAAAAAGGTCTAACTTGTATTTTAGCCATTTTATCACATACTGATGCCCTTTCCTTTTAAAACTTTAAGCATCAGGGTAAACAGTCCTATAATTATTTAAGACCCATTTTGCATTCCTAATAATTTACATTTCTCATTTATTTTGACATGAAAAAGATCTTATGTTTAATAGTCCCTTCTACTCAGTTTGGCTTCTGGTCTTAAAAGGGCTTAAGTGCGGCTATTTTTGGAAATAATCAAGAAAATTGTTAAATGAGCAACATTATCTATTTTAGAAGAAATATAAACAAATGATATCCAGGAAAAACCTCTTAATTAAAAAACTCTATAATTGACACCAATTTCAATCTTTCTACTGCTTTCCTGAAAAGTATAAAATTTTTACGTAAGACCTTTTTCCTCCCGGCCACAGAACTAATGGTGAGTACTTGACCAATCGTCTTTCACCCATATGCAGCCAGTTTTCTAGGCCAACTTACCAACAGAATCATTGCCCAAGTGCGCCATAGCAGTCCGATCTACATCCACGATGATATGAGACGATAATTGAGATTTGTTGGGATGGCACAGGGGAACCGAAGCTCCCAGAGAAAACCCCTGTATATTACCTGAACACGGTTTGCCCAACACAAGTTATAGATCGGGGATACGCCAGGGGGTCGAACCCTGGTCCTCACGATATAACTCCAGCGCTCTAGCCACTAGACCACCTTGACGGCTAGATAAGTTTACCTTATTATCGGCATACAACACTGTAGATCTATTTATGGCATATGTATGGCGCACATAGGACCGCTGTAATGCTCCATTCACAGTGAAAACGTGTTCAGTTAAGAATGTAAACGTTACTATAAAATTAAGAAATTAACGTGGCTAACGAGAAAGACAGGCTTCGGCACAAATTGGAGTCCCGTGATTATCATGGTCTAGTCATGGCCATCTTGACAATCGCCTAATATAAATACATGTTCAAAGTTCTAAAAAATAAAGAAAGTGCTATATTAAACTCATATTAAACGTGCATTTATATATCAACTTGTTCATTGTTTAATTTAATTTAATTAATTAATTTATTTATTTAATCTGACAGGATTAAGGCCATAATGTCTTCTCTTCCATCCTACCAGATAGCACATATAAATACAAAAAAGAAATACAAACACTGATGAAAATAATAACAATTAAGTTAAAGCTCTATAGAGGATCAATAGAGTCAAAAGAACACTATAGAGCTCTCATCGAGCTAATACAAGAGAAAAGAAAGAAAACAGAGATAGCAATGATGATAGTAATAACTGATAATGATAATAATAATAATAATAATAATAATAATAAATTACTCAAACTCAATTTACCCAAACTCAAATAATAATAAAAAATGTTGGCCATGTTATGACTAAGAATGTGACGTCGCGCCGAAGCCTGTCTTTCTCGTTAGCCACGAAAAATTAAGGTATGACATTATTCACGATAGGAACATAAAAAAAAAACATAAAGATACTTGGTAACCATGGAAACATAATAACGACATTATTTCATTATATTCAGTTGTCTCAGCGTTCTCCGATTGTGTGATGTTTTCAAATCACACAAACGTAAACTTTGGAGTTTGCAAACTTTCATGTTGTTGTCTAAAGCTGCATCTACACAGTTCAACTACCCATGCGCATAGCATACCATCCGAGGAGGATACTGAAAGACGCAAGTTGAAAACTTGAAATATTTAAGTAATGAAAGATCGAGGTAATGTATTAATTACTTACTGAATGAAGTTTGTACATTGGATATTAATTTTCCTTGGCAGTGCGTAAAATGAATAGCAGTGCCTAAAGTGGTCACTTACTTTTTTAGGCATTATGTTTCAAAGACTAACTTTAGGCACTGATAACAGTGGGTAAAATTAAACAATCAAAACTGGTCGCTACATGTTACCACTGGAGAACGCACAAGATACGCACCGTCGCGACTTTGGGAGCTTTTAATTGCAGCATGCACACCGTTTTCAGTGGAAAATTGCATGCAACATTGAACGTGTTTCGTGCCCAATGCGTGCGTAAAGTTGAAAGAAAATTTGAACCGTTCAGATGCACCATATCAGTAATGTTAATGTTCACGTAAATAATTGTCAATGGTTCCATTAAATAACCTGACCGTAAACTTCTGTGTTTATTTTAATGTTTAATTTTTATTTCAAATTAGTCTTAAGCCTGGCGGATCCTGATTTCGAAAGCCAAGCCAAGAATATGTTCCATCTTGAAAATTGTAAATTCTTAACAATACTTGGCTATGCATTTATTTCCATTGCTACTTCCTGCTCATTTCAAGCATTGAATTTAATATCCTCGAAGGTCGCCTGAACTATTAAATCATGACGGGTCGCTTCTTGGGAAAATATTCAACCCCTAATACGAAGGAAGTTTGCGTGGGTGCGCGTGGGCGTGGCACGGCCTGTACAGAGTGACGTGGGTGTAACCTCGCCTATCGGAGTTCTAGCAGACCGCTACTTGAACACAGCGATATGAATTCGCACGTAACTCAACAGATGAGACACGATTTCCTTCCATTTTAGCGTTGCAATATTTCTTCTTCAGCCATGGTATACGCAGAAATTGAGACAAAGACCTGAAGCGCTCATATTTCATATTAGCAGTCCGTATCCTAATAGGAACATGACTATTGTTTCGTTGTTTATGTTAGGTAGGCTGACCAGACGTCCCCGATTTCCGGGGACAGTCCCCGGTTTTGAGTTGCTGTCCCCGGGAAACATATGTCCCCGTTTTTGTCCCCGTAAATTAATTTCGTCCCCAGAAGTTTTGATTTTGTTTCAATAACATTTTATACGTAAACTAGTGGCTTGTGCAGCAAATGCTGCAAACTATAAGTTCATTAGACGTTCAAATAAACATTTTTCAGATTTATTTTCAATGAAGAATACCAGATATTCGGAAAGTTATTTGCTTCCATAACAATGAAAGATACTCTCTCTCGAGCCAGTACTGAAGAGAACCGTGCATATAAATATCTACACCACATAATATATGAAAAATATATGAAAATATAAAGATATGAAAAAGACCCAACCCCACTTGATTAATAATTATAAAAATATTTGATTTTTAATAATATTATTATCTTACGTATATACTATAAATACTATATAGCCGCCACTCAGTAAAATATAGAAATCAAAATCTAATTTAAGTTATTCTCTACATCTACTTATATAACCCCAAAACGTTTCACTTTCATATCATCAATATAGCATTAATATGTATAATTAATGAAAAATAGTCACATCATGGCATTAACTACAATAATATTTCATTTCTAATGGTAATAATGTCATCAAACCACTTCAAGTTTTGTAGTTTTTAATATCCAATACACAGTTGTACCCAGAAAATTACACACCACAGAATCGAACCTGTAAATTATTTTTAGTAAGTTAAGTTTTTAATAACCAATTTAATTTGAGCTCTAAATATGTCAGCATTCTTGCAGATCATGGCCTTCGTATAATATTGTTTACTGTAGTATGTGTTTTGTTTTATTCTGAAATGCAACATGGCCAACTTGATGCTCGCTTCGCTTCTCCTTTACAAAAAAAGCGAAGAGAATATCAAGTCGGCCATGAATGCTATTAGCTAGTTCTCAAAACTGACGACAGATGGATTTTGGAAAATAAGAAAATTATATTTAAAAATTGACATTTCACTGAAAACTACTATTTTTCCGAAAAAACTTTGAGTTCCAAGCTTCAAAATCAGGGGTCATTTATTAAAATCCGTCCAGCCGTTTTCGCGTATCCATTACCAGTTCAAATTATATATATCTATATATATATATATATATATATATATATATATATATATATATATATATAGATATTTAAGTATCACGATGAAACTGCTGCGATTCATGCACATTTCTGAACGGTTGTCAGTATGAGACAGAAGAACCAGCGAGCTCATTATGAGATATTCTGCACAGTTTGAGAAGAACATAACATCTTTGTCTTTATTCGCATTGCGCGAAAATGTTAGAACTGCTTCAGTGTCCATTTTTAAATAATTAAAAAAATTAGGAGATTTGTGACAAACCAACGAGTGAAAAGTGGTCTGATGTTTTTCAACATTAAAAAAAAATCCATTCCATTTGAAAATCTTCTCAAAATAGTGTCATTAATCATGTGTCTTTCAGTCAGTAATTCATCATCTGAAAGACTTTTTTTCCCACACAATGAACTCAATCTGGACTGATGAAAAGTCAAGAATAAAAATTGAAACGACTAAAGTTTTGTTACAAGTGGAAAAAAAAACTTTCATTATTCTCATGTGAAGAACTTAATGTGAAGCTGTATGGGAATGAACAGATCCTTTAAAAGATATACATTCTTCAGACAAGTACTTGTAAAATGTGTGTTAGAGTTCAGTGTGTACAATATTATGTGAAAGACTTCCACGCATGCGTCAGTAATGAAACTAAATTCCTAGTGGCTATAGTTATGTATAAGAGTTACGTGCGTTTATGCATTTAATTAAAAAAGTTAAGATACACATTATAGAAGGGAAAATGTCGGAGGATCAAGCAGGCTTCACTAAAGGAAAATCATTTATGGATCACATTTTTAGTCTGAGACAGATAACTGAAAAATCATATGCAAAGGGCCAAGAAATTCATTTAATATTTGTTGATTTAGAAAAGGCCTATGACTCAGTGCCTATTAACAAACTTTGGGATGCAATGGAGGGTATTGGTATTGATTTACCAATTATTTCTCTCATCCGACGGATGTACCAGCAGTGTCAGGCATCTATTAAAGTGGGGAAGAGATTGTCTACACCATTCAGAACGAATAAAGGACTGAGGCAAGGTTGTAGCATGTCTCCTACTCTTTTTAAAATATATATACAACAAATATTAGAACAATGGAATCAGTCTTGTGGAGGAATGGGAATACCAGTTCAAGGTGGCACAATACATTCATTAATATTTGCAGATGATCAAGTGATAATGGCTCAATCTCGTGAGGATGTGAAATATATGAGGAGAAAACTCCTGGATTCATTTGAAGCAGGTGGATTGCAAGTAAATATGAAAAAAACTGAATCTTGTAGTAGGTGGAAACGGAAGACACATCTCCTTACACCAAGGAACTATTAGAGCTGTTCAAAAATTTAAATATTTGGGGTCACATATTGATGATTTAGGGAGTTGTAACTCCGAAATAAATAGTAGATTGGTGCAAGCAAGAAAAGCCATAAGGATGCTGAATGGAGTACTGTGGAGCAGGACGATATTGAATGACACCAAGAAGAGGATTTTGACGGCGGTTGTGGAAAGTATAATGACATATGGCGCAGAGGGGTGGACGTTGGTAGAAAGTAAAAAATCTAAGATTTTGGCAGTGGAAATGGACGGAATACGACGTAGTGCCAGAGTTTCCAGATTAGAAAGAAGGAGAAATGAAGAAGTGAGACGGATGATGGATATGGAGGAGACAGTGATGGACAGAATTGAGAGACGAACTCTTCAATGGTATGGACATGTCAGAAGAATGGAGGAAAGTAGGTGGCCTAAAACTCTTTTGGAATGGTCACCTCATGGTAGAAGGAAGCGGGGTAGGCCAAGAACAACCTGGAGAGGACAGATCCATAGATTGATGAGTGACAGGTCTCTGGAAGGAGATGAATGGCTTTACCGGGAAGATAAAGTAAAAGTAAGTAAGATACTCTACAAATTTAGTGCGCGAAGCTCTATTATTGTATCTACTGTTACATGTATTTTGTGCAACATTTCAACGAGAGTGACTAGGTAAGTGTCTGTGGTTTTTCTTGAAATTGCCGATGTCCCCTGCTAGACCATAAAAAATCTGGTCAGCCTAATGTTAGGCCTATGGCTTATGTTACTGTTTACAGAGTTTCAACGCTGTACTGATCATAATGTGACAGACACCGGTGCTCTGTTGCAAGAACGTATTTATTGGTTATTTAATCATTAATGTTTATACCGTGTGTTTTTTGGCTATAGGACATACTGATTTAACATTGCCGTAAGAAATCTATGTATAAAACAATAAAGAAGTAACTTAATCAGTGGGCCATGTTTAGTTATTAGAAGGCTTTGACAATTTGTAAAAAAAGAGAACATTAATCATAGTTGCTGTCTGATGTTCTCTTGTTATGCAAATTGTCAAAGCCTGCTAATTTCTGAACATGGCCCACTGATTAAGTTATTTCTTCATTGTTTTTATACATAGATTTCTTATGGAAGTGTTAAATCCCTTTGTCCCAAACTCAGAAGAGCACACTGTATAAATACTTAGTTACAGAGATACCTAGCTTTCGCAAACCACGGATTCGCAAAATACGGTTTTCCCACTGATAAAAGTTATGTTTGAAGCTCTTCCAGGTCAAAATAACGTAAGTTTAAACTGACGAAATATGAGCCACTAGCGTGGCTCAGTCGGTTAAGGCGCTTGCCTGCCAGTTGAAGTTGCGCTCGGGCGCGGGTTCGATCCCCACTTGGGCTGATTACCTGGTTGGGTTTTTTACGAGGCTTTCCCCAACCGTAAGGTGAATGCCAGGTAATCTATGGCGAATCCTCGGCCTCATCTCGCCAAATACCATCTCGCTATCACCAATCTCATCGACGCTAAATAACTTAGTAGGCCTAGTTGATACAGCGTCGTTAAATTACTAACTAAAAACTCGCGTAATTTTGAGTATACAGTACCTGTGCAAAATTTTTATATTTTTTTGGCACGAATTTGTTCGAAATTAGTCTTTTTCAAGAGATATTTTGATTTTCTTTACGAAATTTTAATTTGAAGTGCACGAAAGATATATTTAATGGAAGTCACATAGATACAGTAGCCTATATACGTGAATTAATACAATAAGCTTCAATGAAGCTCAGTCCCCTATGCGCTGTACTCTTTTCTTACATGGTTATTTAACGACGCTGTATCAACTACTGTGTTATTTAGCGTAGATGGAATTAGTGATAGCGAGATGGCATTTGGCGAGATGAGATCGAGTATTCGCCACCTTACGGTTGGGGAAAACATCGGAACAAATTCAACCAAGTCATCAGTCCAAGCGGGAATTGAACCCATGCAAGCAAACGTGCTACCGCCTGAGCTACGCCAGTGGCGCTGTATTGTTGGCAGGAAGGCAGTGGTTGGAGTAAGCTGAGTTAACAATTTTCATTTAATTAAGTAATGGAATTTTCTTGAACATTTTGATAAAAAGTCGGCCTGGGTAGCGTAGTACGTATAGCGCTGGTATTCTGTGCTTGAGGTTGCGGGTTCGATCCCGGCCCAGGTCGATGGCATTTAATTGTGTTTAAATGCGACAGGCTCATGTCAGTAAATTTACTGGTATGTAAAAGAACTCCTGCGAGACAAAATTCCATATTCAAACATTAATAAAAATTAATACTGCTTCACGTATAATTCTCTAGCTATAAAACTATGCTGAATGCAGCAAATAAAAATGTTCCATTTCACAACAGAGATGTTAATGACCACTCTAGCTTTAACCATTGAGAAGTAAAATGAATATTTTACACGTAAGTCGTACATGAACACAACTTCTACCAAATTATGTAAAAATATACTTATAATTAAGATACTGAGATAAACTTTTCACGAAAATACCTCTTATACATTTTTAGCGCGACAATAAAAAATGATAAAGTTTGTCAAAATTCAACTATTTTCAGAAGCGCTTCGCTTTAATTTTTTAAAAATTGGTTTTTAACATTGCCAGAGTAGATCGCCTGGAAACGGCTATAAAATTATGAAGATAATCGGATATTACGATAATAAGAATGTGATCGTACTGGTAGATAATTTCATACCTTTATTTAACACTGAGATCATTTAATTACTGAGTAATACGTGGAATACGAACTATATTTTTATTCGAATTCCAGTCAGGTTAGATATTTTTTTCGCTGCATGTTGGGATGTTTTATCTGCAAAGGATTCCACCATTCTTCCTAAGTTTTCCTGTTAGATACAGTAATATTTCGCCCCGCGATCCAACGTTGACGAAGATGGATTTTTAACAAAAAACCACCTGTTCTAACGCGATTGCGTGACTCGAATGTAATCGCATCTCCAGTCACGAATCCTCTTCTAGTAGTCCCATCTAATCTACCACAGCTATTTCTATAGAAAATGAGAATCATCACGTTACAAAATCATACACTTCCAACTCGACCAGCCACAAACTTCGACAAGTATGGTTAGAAAACATCAATTCAGAGCATGATTCTTAAATTACCAGATCTAACGAAAGAAAATGTCAAGGACTACACGAAATTAACAACGTAATTTGTAGAGAAAACATCTTATTGCTATATTTTTCATACTATTAAAAGTGTGTGTGTGTATCTAATGCCCACCCACTTCACTTGCGTGATTCGGGTTCCGCATACTGCGGATAGATGGCAGAACTCTGACTTTGACTCATTTTCAAGTTGCACACCACTTTGGCGGGCCACGTTGTGCATGATGTGTATCAGTGAAAAGTTATGTCGTGCACTAGGGCGAGTGTATGTGTAAGTGTAGTGTAGGGAATGGGTGAGGATGAAGATGAATGTGAGGAAGGAGAAGGGGTGCCGGAAAGTCGCCTACTCCTGTCGAATAGCACCAAGGGGGCCGCCTGGCTTAACGTCCCTATCCGATGGACGAATCACTCTCAACAGTGACATATATGTTCTCTTCATACGCACTGCGGAGAGATTTGGGATATACCCCAGGTATATTTGTGCACCTCCAACTCTCCTAGTCCCGAGATAGAAATTTTACATGAAAATTTCTGACCCCGCCGGGAAACGAACCCGGGCCGACTAGTCTGAAGGCAGAAGCGCTACCACAGAACTATCTCGGTGGAAAACTATTAAAATTGGCTCACGAAAATTTGTAGGAAACAATTTGTATACAGAATTATAAGAAAGTCATCATACAGTATCTAAAGTAGGTAACGGCACCTCTCCTACGTCAATGTGTAAGTATCTCTATGTGTATTTGCGTTAGTCCTACTATTTGTATGTATGTATGTATGTATGTATGTATGTATGTATGTATGTATGTATGTATGTATGTATGTATGTATGTATGTATGTATGTATGTATGTATGTATGTATGTATGTATGCATGCATGCATGTATTTTATTGAGTTATTTTACGATGCTGTATTAACATCTAGGTTATTTAGCGTCTGAATGAAATGAAGGTGATAATGCCGGTGAAATGAGTCCGGGGTCCAGCACCGAAAGTTACCCAGCATTTGCTCCTATTGGGTTGAGGGAAAACCTCGGTAACTTGCCCCGACCGGGATTCGAACCCGGGCCACCTGGTTTCGCGGCCAGACGCGCTAACTGTTACTCCACAGGTGTGGACGTATGTATATATGTATGTATGTATGTATGTATGTATGTATGTATGTATGTATGTATGTATGTATGTATGTATATATGTATGTATATATGTATGAATGTATGTATGTACGTATTTTATTAGGTTATTTTACAACGCTTTATCAACATCTTAGGTTATTTAGCGTCTGAATGAGATGAAGGTGATAATGCCGGTAAAATGAGTCCGGGGTCCAGCACCGAAAGTTACCCATCATTTTCTCATATTGGGTTGAGGGGAAAACCCCGGAAAAACCTCAACCAGGTAACTTGTCATGGCCGGGGATCGAACCCGGGCCCCCTGATTTCGCGACCAGACGCGCTAACCGTTACTCCACAGGTGTGTATGTATGTATGTTATGTATATATGTAATAATGATAATAATAATAATAATAATAATAATAATAATAATAATAATAATAATAATAATAATAATAATAATAATAATGTTTATTTGGCGACACTCGTAACTGCAAAGATTGTATCAGCGTCGTCGGTGTGCCGGAATTTTGTCCCGCAGGAGTTCTTTTACATGCCAGTAAATCTACTGACATGAACCTGTCCCATTTAAACACACTTAAATGCCATCGACCTGGACCGGGATCGAATCCGCAACCTCGAGCACAGAAGGCCAGCGCTATACCGACTACACTACCCAGACCGACTCTATGTATGTATGTATGTATGTATGTATGTATGTATGTATGTATGTATGTATGTATGTATGTATGCGAGCTACGTCACTGCATCCGTGTTCATTCCGTAACGTGAGGCCTAGGCATGATGCCTTAGACTACAATGATAGGGTGTGGGACATTAATTATTGTCATACTTGGTTAAATTCCACCCGAAATAGAATGACCAAAAGTGTTTTCCCTTCTTATCAGTCAGCTAGCTGATGCTTCTCCACAAATAGTGGAAGTTCAGTTTTAACAAAATGCTGCGATATTACTTCAATGTTGGAATTGGAATAGTTGAAAAACCGAGGCACTGAAAGCCAACCTGTACGCTCTTCACTATACATCACAAGTGATATGCCGGGGATCGTGTTCGATTTTCTTTATTGAAATGAAGTAGCTCTTTGTTTAACGCCCCTCCCGAAACTACAAAATATCTAGATAGTGTTGGATGAAAATGTGACGATAGTGTAAGTCTATCAATAGTGGAATGAAATTGGAAGTAGAGGACGAATTATTTTTAGAATATTCACCTCAGAGCTTTTTTTATCCTTTGATGAAAAACTGTCATCTGTCCTAGCTTCGGTGCGACCTAGAGTCCTTGTAACACACCGCCCTCCCCCACATTTTCAAATAGAAAATGGAAGTTAGAAGTTGGTTTATATAAGTCTGCATTAATGCATTTAATGAGTTTAATATTGCAGAAAGCTCTTTACGTCAACGATGTCGCGGGGGGGGGGCAAGCTTGTCAGTACGTAGGAATCCCATGTTGCGGAATAATGCAGTAGAAATACTTTTACACTGGCCTTCTGCCAGGTCAAGTTTAGGTTATAATGACATTTTCTGGGAAAATATATTCTGAAGAGGATTCGAGGACGCCCCTTTATTATTGATTTCTTGTACCGATCTGTCACGAGAATATTGATTTAGCTTGTGTGGGCAGAGGTGGAAAATTTCAGAACTACACGTACGAGAAATGAATTATAAAGAAGTATGACAAATAATGATGTAATGAGTAGGTAAGTTGGCCTTCGTTAAATTCTATTCGTGTAAGGGAATTTCAGTTGTAAGTTTTTGTGTTAGGATATAGAAAGAAAGGAAATGAAATTCACACTGTTATATTTCATAACGTTCACTAAGTTATGAAACTATTCAAATCGTGAAAAAAAAAACACATTTAACTCATTTTAATTGTAGTTTATCATTATACGAAATAAGAGAATAGAAATTAAAAGAAAAACATTTCTCGATAATCATGCACTCCTTACACATAAAATGTGTTTTTCGCAATCAACTATTTATCTGTTTGGGCGCACAACTCTGGTACAGATTATGACTAGACAGATTGTGTTCGTTTCCAATACCTAGTCATCTTTAATAAAAAAAAAATGGGTGTCTGTTTATGAAAAGATTACACAAAATGACGATTTACTCAAAATCGGCTCTCACGACCTTCTTGTTTTTATTTTATGTTTGCCTATTTCACTCCAATAGTTATTCACTAATGGAGTTAAAGAATGTCTTGAATTTCAATGTATCAGAGCCATCTATTATTTCAGTATTACCATTTTTATCAGCTTTTTTGTCGCTGTTATTTATACTCGCATTAACATCTTTGGTCATATCGCGAGTTAATCTTTTGGTTGAAATCCGAAGGCCTGTGTACTATTGTTGAGACTGGTTCTATTGTTATGAACTAGATGGCGACTGTATATGTAGGACTGATTTGTTATGGATATGATTTCGATGATGAATGAGGCCGGTGATATTCAGGGATGTTGTGGCCCAAATTTCCTGGCATTTGCCTTACGGTTGAGGGGAAAACCCTAAAAAAACTCAACCAGAAAATTCAACCCGACCGGGAATCGAACCCAGGTCCTCTACATAAGAGATCAGCATGCTGACTCTTATACCACATAGGTGGTCGTTTTATTAGCTTTTATCGCTATAGCTTGGCAATTGTTTTCTCCTATATAGAAAATTTGTATGTACAATGAAAACTTTCGCAGTGACAGAATGTTAAAAATGGTTCTGCGAAGCTTCCGAGCGAGAAATTGACTAAGTTTTTTAAAATGTAAGATCAATAATTAATACATACAAAAGCCGAGTGACTGTGTGAAGCCAATTTGTGCAATTTTTAAAAGAATGAAGACATAGTAGGCCATGCCATCCAAATAAATAATATCTGTGGCCGGGAAGAAAAAGGTCGTACGTAAAGATTTTATACTTTTCAGGAGAGCAATAGAAAAATTGAAATTGGTGTCAGTTTTAGAGTTTTCTTAATTAAGAGGTTTTTCCTGGATATTATTTGTTTATATTTCTTCTAAAATAGACAATGTTGCTCATTTAACAGTTTCCTTGATTATTTCCAAAAATAGCCGCACTTAAGCTCTTTTAAGACTAGAACCCAAACTGAGTAAAAGGGACTATGTAAACATAAGACCTTTTTGATGTCAAAATAAATGAGAAATGTAAATTATTAGAAATGCAAAATAGATCTTAAACAATATAGAACTTTTTACCTAGTGCTTAAAGTTTTAAAAGGAAAGGGCATCAGTATGTGATAAAATAGCTAAAATACAAGTTAGACCTTTTTAATAGGGAAGCATGAAAAGTAAACATGTGATGGTTTGTAAGGAATAAAGTATTAAATATTCTTAAGTGCTTTATTCTGTGTGTGCTCGATTCAAAAAGTACTTAGGACATTTGGTAACGCTCTATAAATCCAGTCAGGAGTCTTATTTGACTTTAACCGTTTTACCAAATTGTGGAGAACTGTTTCCGCTTTCAGAATATATAAAAATCTCATTTTCACAAAAAAATGACTTAAGACCTTTTTCCTCCCAGCCACAGATATTATAGAGGATTTCACGTTAAGAAAAAATCATTGGGCATATGGTGCTATTCCATCAAATTATCAGTTTCCATAGAAACGCCTACCTATACAATGTATTCTGATGAAGGAATCTTATGTGGTTTCCGAAACTTTGGAGATATAAAGTCTCAACATACGGTTGAAAATCCAAAATTATCCCTCTTGAAAATCCTCCTTGAAAACCTGTAATCACATACTATTGTATATCGCGGTTAATTAATTTTGTTGTTGTCTTAAGTTACTAAAGAAGATACATTTATGAAGTATACTATGAATTTCGCACATCACCGGTGAGATGTCGTCGGAGTTGACTCCTTGTTTACTTTCAGAACCATTACCGTCATGTAAACGATATTCACATTATTCCAAGTGCAGACATTACATTTGTCACTACTATATCTTTGTAGTATACAAACCTAATCTCATCCAATTTTTCTAAAAATTTCTACTAATCAATAAAATCGCCCTGAAAGCATATAATTTCATACCATTGCCTGTCTCGGTTAATTAAATTTTCTCTTACGTTAGCAAGGAAGATATATTTAGTATGAAGTTGAAGTACTCTAACTTTCACACATTAATCAATGAGATGATATTGGTCGGTGTTAACTCGTTTACTTTCTGAAGCGTCACTGTTATGTAAACGATATTCATTTTATATTAAATCCAGGCATTATCTTTGTCACTACTATTTCTTTCTATCATAGAAACCTAATCGTATCCAATTTTTCTACAAATTCTGCTTACACACATTCATTCACACACAAAATTTACGAAAGCTTACAACTACTATATTTTTCTGGTAATAATTACACTAAGGAGAGGACAGATTGGATATACAAATTGTTTCGGGAATCTCATTTGACTCAGCTTTAAATAGTAGGTTTTTAGTTATAGTGTAAGATTTGAAGAGAGGAATGTTAAATATACTTTTGCTATATTCTAATTTCTCTACTCTTGAACTTCGTAGTCAATTGAAAATGTCGAAAATATTATAGTAAGATGATGTAACAGTTAATAAGAGTAATTTATTTTGAGACTGCGTGGAAGATGGTCGTAAAATCCAATGTCTCCTATAACATACATTTTTATCGTTTTTCAATATCTTGTACGGTTTTGTTGAACGGCATTGTTCGGAGTAAACATTACTTGAGTTTGACAGTGTGTTCGTTTATTAAGTCGAGAAATGTGTAAAGAAAACTGAATTTGGATCAGGAGTATGAAGACCTTAACTAACAAGATAGATATTATTTTAAATTTAAAAAATTTAATTACATAAAATTTCAAACACAACATAAACAGTACACTTTATTTCATGTTTTATTTCTAGGCAGTGCAACACAAACTACCATGAATTCTGCAAAGATAAATAACACAGATTAATTTTTAAGTTCTACATCTGAAAATGGCCAAAACAGAATAGAAAATTATCGTGCAAGGAACATTGAGTTTAACACAGTTCTTATAAGTAGACAAACATATTATTTTAAGGAAAATATAATTTTTAAGAGTTTACATATCAAAGAAAATAATTTTAAGGAATTTTACAACATAATATTTCAATGTAGGCACATTAATTTTTATTTCATAATAATTTTTAACAAATAACATAAGGACGTCACAATAGGTGTTATCCATAAATCAAGGTATAGAAAACTCGTCGTGCTAAAAGTATAGAATGTGCAATATGTGTGAAAGTTGTTGTGTGAGAAAGAAGGATACAGGACATGCATGTTAAGTCGTAGACAGGAGTGAACATCCAAATAAGAAACCGCAAATCGCGACTACACACAGAAACAAGACGACTAAATAGGCAACTCATGAAGCCTAATTACAGACGTAACGAACCTCTCGATTGTTGAAATTTCTTCCGTCTGTCCTGCTCATTGGCTGTCGCCCGCACCTTCTCGTGGTCGTGCAGTGCCAGCGTTGGAAACACGGCTGCGGCAGAAATATCAATAGTCTGAATTTGATTCACTAATTTCGCTAGTCTGATTGCAGTAACTACACTATCGCCACTACGCTACTATAAGGCAAGCTTGCTGATCTAGTTCCCACCGCTCTACAAATTTAGGTACCCCGTTAATATTTATTTAGGCCTATTTCCAGAAAGGAAAGAAGCCTTATGATTATTCTTATACGTACAGAAATCCCTCATACTAATTCCTACAGATGTGAAATATTTTGACCAAACGTGGTACCCAAATAGGATATTCAAGTAATAAGCCACAGACTTTGACAGAAAGCAATAGCCATCAAAATAAACAATGAAAACTTCTAGGGGGATAGGGCAATGCTCACCAGATTTAGCAGGAACGGGGAAAATAAAACACAGAGAACGTAAAAAGTAGGCTATGGAACACAGCTTGTAACTTTTCAGTTTTTAATTTTATGAAGAAACTCTATATGCAAAACTTATAGGGGGTAAAAAATATTTCGAACATTTTCAAAAACTATGTTTTCTATCTATAAAGAGTGTGCCAAGAGATCTGTTTTATTTAAGTGGCACAATATACGTATTTTTCCATTATTGGATTCTTCAGATCTCAAACGTACAACACACAAAAGCATTTTCTATAAATAGGCATACATTGACTGCTTTAAATAATAGAAATGCATAATTCAAATTTAACCACAATACTAATACAAGATATAAAATTTAAAGATAGAAAAAAACATTAAAAACAATTTAACAATGTTCTAATTGTGTTACGTGTTGATATCAGTTCTCAGAAGGTGTTCAAAATGCCCCCAGTCACTAAATGCACATGTCTGTCTTGGAAAGTGTTTTCAACAACATTGTTCAGTTTATCTGTAGTATATAATTCTTCGTTTTAACTCTTCCACGTTCCGTGGTCGGTCCTGGTAGACCCTCCAATTCAAACAACCCCACAAGAAAAAAAAAGTCTAATTGGTCTTGGGGACCATTATTACTCTCTCTTTTGCTTATCATTAGCATTTCAATTCGTTTTCTTTCTGTAAGATTCGCTATGATTAACCACATGAAAGAACCACTATTATTACATTGTTTATTATTAGCTTTTGTCTGTGATTATTTAATTCATGGCCTCCTTATCCTCCATAGTGATAGATGTTTTTCTTTATTTAATGCCGCCATGCTGTCATTTTGACATTTCTGGTCTCTCCTGGCAATGACTTATTTGTAACACACTTCTGAGGTTGGGGCGCCTGGATGATGATGATGATGATGATGATGATGATGATGATGATGATGATGATGATGATGATGATGATTTGCCTGGAGAGGTCTTAAACCTAAGTGTAACCTAATTTCCAAACCACGGACGAACACAGGAACATTCCTCTTTAAGGAAAAATGCCTGTGTTCTAACCGGGAATCGAACCCGGGACCTCATGAACTGTAGTCAGAAGCTCTAACTACTAGCCCATGAGGCTGGTCTAGTGATAATTTTATAACATTTATTTTATGTACACATACATTTTGATCATACATTTGAATCAGTTTCACGAAATTATTTTTTAAGTTTTGAGATCTGAAGAATCTACTCGTAAAAATAGAAAAATAAGTACATGATGCCAGTAAAGAGACTTTGGCACACCTTTTATAAACGAAAAGTATTTTTAAAATGTTATTTTTTTCACCCATTATAACTTTTGCATACAGAAATTCTTCACAAAATTAAAAATAGGAAAGTTACAAGCAGCATTCCGTGCTTTTTTTTATTAGTCTACCTAGTATTTGAGGTGAACCAAAACGAGAGACTACTACCTTACTACGAACAAAACTCACCTGATCCTCCTGATTGGGAATTGGGATGAGGCCGAAGATTTGTCATAGATTTCTTGACATTTACCTTATCGTTGGGGAAAACCTCACAAAAAACCCAACCAGGTAATCAGCCCAAGTGAGAATCAAATCCGCGCCCGAACGCAACTTTGGATCGGCAGACAAGCACCTTAGCCAACTGAGCTACGCCGGTGACACCATTTTTTGTTAGGCCTTCCTATTGATCTCTTTCCTTTGGGTAAATAATGAAGAATTTTGCGTGGAATTCGACTATTGTCCATCCGCAATATGTTTTTTCCCATCCAAATGATCCAGGAACGGTGAGATTTTTAGTTCATTACGTATATTTGAGTTTCTTTTCCTATATATATTGATGTACCGAAGTACATATGATATTTCCATGCAGATATTCTGCGTCATCACATGATGAAAGAGTGATGGAGCGGAGAAAAATTCTCTCCGGCGCCGGGATTTGAACCCGGGTTTTCAGCTCTACGTGCTGATGCTTTATCCACTAAGCCACGCCGGATACAATCCCGACGCCGTTTAGAATGGTCTCAGATTAAGCTCCATCTCTTGGGTTCCCTCTGGTGGCCGCCCTCTGCACTACGTCATAGATGTCTATGAACGCAGGACCGAAGTCCATACATGTGTTGAGGTGCACTCAGATGAGTGACTGATTGGCCGGGATCCGACGGTATGGGCGCCGTCTTAAATCACAAAGTGATTTATTACGCATATCATATATATATATATTGATGTACCGAAGTACATATGATATTTCCATGCAGATATTCTGCGTCATCACATGATGAAAGAGTGATGGAGCGGAGAAAAATTCTCTCCGGCGCCGGGATTTGAACCCGGGTTTTCAGCTCTACGTGCTGATGCTTTATCCACTAAGCCACGCCGGATACAATCCCGACGCCGTTTAGAATCGTCTCAGATTAAGCTCCATCTCTTGGGTTCCCTCTGGTGGCCGCCCTCTTCACTACGTCATAGATGTCTATGAACGCAGGACCGAAGTCCATACATGTGTTGAGGTGCACTCAGATGAGTGACTGATTGGCCGGGATCCGACGGTATGGGCGCCGTCTTAAATCACAAAGTGATTTATTACGCATATCATATATATATATATATATATATATATATATATATATATATATATATATATATATATATATTGATGTACCGAAGTACATATGATATTTCCATGCAGATATTCTGCGTCATCACAAGATGAATTTCATTTCATTGGTCTCGAGCATTTCTCTATCACTAGTATAAATGGTCCAGGCTTCTCTGCCATATTATGTTAGCATCGGAAGAACTAATGGTTTATAGATTCATATTCTCGTATGTTTCTGAACTAGATTTGGCTTGACTTGGTTGATTATACCCATTGCTTGCTGAATTATATTTTGAAATTTTGATTGTGATGTCTATTCCTTGTATGGAGGAAAGATTGTAGCCAAAGTACTTAAAACAGTTGATTTGGTCAACAGATTTGTCATATATAGGCTACATATTTTACTGCTGCTCTGTGACTTGCATACAAACGCCTTTACTTTAGTTTTTTCAACAGTTAGTTCCATGTTAAATTCCTAGCCTATTTTTTGTAGTTGATATACAGATCTCTGTAATCCTTCTTCAGATTTTGCTAAGAGTACTATGTTGTCTGCAAAAAATATGATATCTAAAGATAAATTTAGTTTTATACATAGGTTGGATAAAAAGTTATGGCAACACTGCTGTCACGTGACGATGGTGCGTTCGAGATCTGCCAGCTGTGTGGACATGAACAAGGACTGTTAGATGAGTTAGTGCAACCAGCGGCAACAGTACTCTGTCAATCTACTGCAGTGTGTAGAACGTTGACTTTCATAGGGATAGTGCGAGCGCCCTAAGACCACGTTTACAAAACTAGAGCAACGTTCCTGGACCAAAATTGAAGTGACACGAGGCCATAGTGCACAAGAATGTTTTCAGGGATTGCGTGAAGCATGTGCTGATGCACCGTTGCCATATCGCACAGGGGCACGATGGGTTAAAGCGTTCCGGGAAGGCAGGGATGCCGTTCAGGACAACATCCGTACAGGACGACCCCGCTTCCCTGTTGGATGCTGATCGCCGATGGACTGCGCATGAGTTAGCAGCGGAAGTCGGAGTATGTCACAAAACTGTGCTCCACATTCTGCAAGACATTCTGTGTTACTGCAAAATTACAGGGCGTTGGATACCCCATGAAATTTCCGAGGTTTAACAATGGCACCGCTATGCAGTCGCACAGGCCTTGTTGGACCGGTACCAAAGGAAAGATGACGACTTTCTTGGACGAATCGTCGCTATGGACGAAACCTGGGCTCGCTCATACGAACCAACCAAACTTGAAACGTCACTCAAGTGAATGGAAGCATCCAGGTTCTTCTCGTCCGAAGAAAGTACGCCCTACACAAAGTGCTGTGAAGGTGATGTTCATTGTGGTGTATGACATTGATGGGGTAATACTGCACCACGCTATACATCCAAGGCAGACGGCAAACGCGGACTACTACTGCAGGTTCCTGCAGCACCACCTTCGTCCAGCCCTCAGGAGAAAACGGCGACACTTGGTGGTACAGAATCCCATCATTCTTCATGATAATGCAAGGAGTCACACCGCTGCTGCTGTCTAGGACCTCTTGCGCCGCTGGCAATGAGAGATTCTGGAACATCCTCCGTACTCACCCGATATGAGTCCATGCGATTACGATCTTTTCACCAAATTGAAAGAACCACTGCGAGGGACCCGGTACAGAGACCAGAGATGAACTTATCCGTGCTATAGAGTGGTCAATACGGAACATCAACAAAGATGGACGCGCTGATGGTGTACGACGCCTTCCAAACATTTGGCAAAAGGTGATAAATAAGGAGGGCGACTATATAGAAGGTACGTAAATGTTGTACTCCTGTGAATAAAGCCATGTCAGAAATATTGAACTGTTGCCATTACTTTTTATCCAGCCCTAGTATCTATAGAGGCATGATAGATGTTTTTACATTTATTAACCATTGAGTTTATATAAATAATGAACAGAAGAGGTGATAGAGAGCATCCTTGGCGAACACCTTTATTTATGGGTGTCCAGTATGTTTGTCACCCGTATTATGAAGCGCAGTTATTTTTTTGATTTGGAACACCATCTTTTGACAATATTGTTGTGAGTTTGTTTCGGTCCACTCTATGAAACGCTTTCTTTAAGTCTATAAAAGCTAAATGGATTTCAACATTGAATTTTGTTTTTATATTAATAATTTTTGTGAAGTATCCATCTGCACATGATTTCCCTGAACGAAGGATTCAGGAAGGAGCAGTCCAGTACCGCGGATAAGCCTACATTCATTTACGAATGCTTTCTTTTTAATTTTCCAAATACATTTTACCAGTACAAGTAACTTGACGGATATTTAACAACCTCACAGTTAAGCAATATTTCTGGAAAAGTAAATCAGTATTACCTAAGAAAGAGCAAAGTAGCTTACAATTTGAAATTTATGATATCCAGGACTAAAAGTAAATAGTCATTTTAATGATATTATTTGTTTCGGGCAAAATATATGGACGGAATATTTTCGCCTAAGCTCTTAATATCGGAAACAACCTTATTTCGCGTAACCCGATCATCTAACTTCTCCTGTTCACTAATGTTTGCTATATGGGCCAGAATTAAATAAACTTCGTAAATCGCTAGTATACAATTCAATGTAAAGTTAACGCAGGAACTTGCTCATTTCTCTCTTTCGGAAAAGAAGAAACATTTCTTTGGTTACCTAGCAGAACATTTTTACATGTAGTCAGTACATAATTTCATCATAGGCCTATTATGTACTAAAATACATAATTATAATTATATATTTATTACATTTTTATGTAGTGTAATGTTATAATGTACGAAAACTGTGCAGATCCTATATTACACATGTTGTATTGCATGCTGTATTCAGTAAAAACTATTCAGTTTTATTAAATTAAGACTGAATGTTTTAAGGTCAGAGTAATAAATTGTGCTTCAGTGGCTGGTCATGATAATATCTTTGAAAAATATTGGAGTGCAAGAGGTCAAATGACTTTATTGTTAAACGCCTGGCATTAGAAAACAACAACATAAATTGTGTAGAAAAAGACCAATAATTATAACGAGCATTAATTGCATATTAGCAGGGAAAGCAATTCAATTCATTGTATAAGAATGAAAGAGAATTGACCTTAATTTGAAGGAAATAACCAGTAATTTTTCTCACGTTTAATTTATTACGTTTCTGTAACACACAAAGATTAGCAGGCCATGGCATTTCTTATACAATATACGAGTAATACTGAAGAAATTTATAGTTGTATGGTTGCCTATAACGAAACAAAAGACAAAAGACATAGAGAACGCTTTGTTGTTGATTATAGAAGGAAACCAAGGAAACGAAGCGAAAAGAAACGCTATAGTGTACACAGAAAACATGTTATAACTGGTAATATGGATTTAAAAAATGGTCTGAAAGTATAATGAACATACGAGGATTGTAGTAAAAGGAAATTCGGCTTTTATGTAAGTAAAATTTTTATTCTCTGATAGTTTTGTGAGTTTCGTAGCATGGAAATGGCAGATGAAAAAGCCAACCTTCACGATACTGCAGTTGAAAATGATGTTATTTTAATTTTAACCTAAACTGAGCAGCGTGTAAATACTGTATAGGCTATATTATTTACTACCATAAACATATTTTCTAAACAGTTTTGCATATGAAAAGTAGATATTTTCTTAACTCATTGAAATAACGTTACTTTGTCTTATCCTAATAACATAGTAATACCACAGTCTAGTATATACAGAAGCTTGAGTTGTGAGGGTGCTAGGAACAATAGACTGTGCCGGTACTATTTCGCATTGTCTGTGATGAGGCGATATTAGTGATCCTAGTAGTTAGCAACTATCTATGGATGCATATTTACTACGTATTGAGCTTCGTGACTGTATATACTAGACTGTGGTAGTACTGTTTATCAAACATGTGAAATAATAGTATCTTAGATGCCATTATTAAATATGAAATTATTTCATTCCGTGAAATATTTTGTTGATTAAGAACAGATATTGCATTTATATACGAACAGTAACTTAGTAACAAATTTCTTTATGTTTTTTAATTAAATGCTTTAAGGTGAAATAGCCATCAGCACAAGACCTGCCCTTCCGAAAACCATGTTATTCTTCGCCAAGTAAATTTTCACAATAAGCTTCTAGTTTTCTGGATATTATTGACATACTGTCTAAATTTATACAGTCAAATTAAAATGTAACTGCATAAAATTTAGACAATATGTCAATAATATCTAACATTCTAATCCGCTCAAGTAATAAGCTTAAGTCACGCCAGTCACATGATCGATTTTTTTTTTTTTTTTTTTTTTTTTTCACAATTCGATATCTAGTGTTAGTTCATAATTCTCATGAGAGTAAGGATTTAACGGAAGAAATATATTATTAATAATTATGCTGATAATGATAAAATAACATTTAATTACACAGAAATTGCACACGTTTATGCAGGGCCCCAGGTGTTACAACGCCAGGAAGCAAGTGTTTATATTCAGGTTACAAGCGCCTACAGTCTACAATTTCCAGTCCTGCAACTCGCCAGCGTCAGAGCGGCGAGATTCGATGTGGGTTATCCAGGGTCACGAGTCCCTTGGGTGTTTGGGTCAGGGTGGCGGGGGAGGTAGTGTCTGCTGTCCAGCCACGTACTGCGCTTCCAGATTTCGTAACAAGTTCTCTGGATTCCGAACCACTCAAATATAGCAGTACTGGAGGCCACTATTGATTCGATCTAGACCGCTACGACTCTGCTTACGACCCAGGGGTATAATATGTAGGCCTATATAAGTTCATTAACAATATTTTCTATTATATTATTAATATAATTATTGTTATCAATAATTCACGTATGGAGCGTGTGAAATGGACAGAGAGAAGAAGTGAAACTGTGTTGGAAAGAGTGGACGAAGAAAGAATGATGCTGAAACTGGTCAGGAAGAGAAAAAGAAATTGGTTGGGTCACTGGCTGAGAAGAAACTCTCTACTGAAGGATGCACTGGAAGGAATGGTGAAAGGGAGAAGAATTCGGGGCAGGAGTAGATATCAGATGATTGACGACATTAAGATATTTGGATCGTATTCGAAGACAAAGAGGAAGGCAGAAAATAGGAAAGATTTGAGAATGCTGGGTTTGTAATGAAAGAACTGCCCTTGGGCAGAAAACTATGAATGAATATTTATGTCTAATTTTTAATATATAGGCCTAGTCATACTGACAACAAGCCATTTCATTCGTATTCAGAATCTTTCTGGTAACAGGCTACGTGATGTAGGCTTAACGTACAGTATCAGTATGTAACAGGGTTGCTTTTTACACTTCAGACAGATTCTTCATTGGCAGTTAAAGACCCAGTACTTTGCTTTCAACATCAATTTATTTTGTGCGAGATCGTGCGTATTTGCTTGGTTTCCGCACAAAACCAATCCGCGGAAAGTCTAAAATTCCACATTCAGTATTCCCAACCTAACACACATAACAATTTCCCTCTTTTTACCGCTTAAGTGACTTATTGATTTTACTGCTTTAGGCTTTTAACATATTATTTTTAGAGACGTTCAATATAGTAATAATTATAAATTGGAAACTTACCACTGCAATTTCACCTAAATTGCACTGTTAATTATTGTTTTTAAATATTTGCAAAAATTAAGTAAACTCTACAACTCCACTAAAATTACTGCATTCGTGATGCAAGTAACATTAAGGAAGCCTTGAAAAAATCAATAAGATTCCAGACTCATCATAGACTGGGGAAAAAAAGACAGACGTATATCACGGTCTGCTGGAGTATAGTAAACACAGAAAACATTTTAAAGCAACAATGTTGAAGATAGATATTTTTGTTTTGCAAATTTGCAGTCATTGAACAGAAACCAAGATGGAGATTTCATTGCAACTAATTAGAAATTCCTCTTTCAGGTATGTAATAAACGATCTTCGCACAAAATAATGTACGATACACGAGCGGTATGTTTTCTTTCAATTGTCGGAAATTAAAAAAGCTCAACTACGTTTCGCTTTTTCAAACTTTTCCTCGAACATGAAAACTTCAACATACCGCTCTTGTAACGCATATTACTATTACTGCTATACAGGTAGAAGTATTTAGTCTTTGTGCGGTAGTTATACTTATTTCACTTTCCTACGTATTTTTTCTTCGTAAGTGCTCATCAGTAGGAAGAGTTGAAACCTATCAGCGTTTTTGTTTGAAGGTTCACAGCAATAACAAAAATAATGTTACTGTTCCCTTCTCATCTTTGTGCCGGGTTGTTGAAGAGAGGTGCGGCCGCATTGGCAAAGTCATTATCTTTCTAAAGGGTGTACGCTTGAAAACAGGTTTCGCTTAGTATGGTACCATTCCAAAAGTAACAGCACGCTTGGCAACGATTCAGAGCGCCAGCTTTTGGCAATTAAATCTCGCTTCTGATACGTGTATTACATTACAGATGTAGCTGATATATTGGCTTACCCTACAATAAATGCTGGATCTGTCGATCATTCTCTGTGATTAACCTACTCCACATCCCTGGGACGGACCATACACCTGGTATGGTTTCACTCGAAGACTTTGCTTACAATCCGCCGGATTGTTGACTGCAACATGTCAATTCCCGACTCGCGTGATGTGTTGACTTTCGAGGACACCTGACAAATGTTTCTCGTACACGCTTGACAGTTTCGGCTGACGGTCCGTGCCGCCGAGCCTGTTCATCTTGCCGGAATTTGTTGTACCATTTACGAATTGTTTTGTCCGTTAGTACATAATTCTGTGTTGTACGTGATACGAAACCTCCGTTGTACCGCCATAATTGACTAACTTTTCGCAAACTTCAAGAAACAAAAATCTTTCTTTTCTCCTACCCGCTTCATGTTTCATCACGACTGCCCTTAGCAGTGAAACTTGCAAGTATGTCATGGTTCCTATTACAGCTGAGAAGTTGGAGAGATCTATTTATTGATGTGATCTTTTCTGTTGTCCCTGCCTTAGTTTTTTTTTTTTTTTTTTTTTTTTTTTTTTTTTTTTTTGCGGTATTTGGTTTGGAATTCCGAAGTGACATGAATCGCATTGTATAGACTTACTGTACAATGACGAAAAATATGCGACTGCGTAAATTTTCGACACTAGTTGTCGGTTAATATGTTTATAATTACGTTTTTAAACTTATGTTTGTACTACCTGACTTTGAATTTAAACATTTTAAGCCAGTTCACTTTCTTAAACTTTATAGATCATATTCTGTAATTATATTTTAAATGTGACGGCCGGGTAGCTCAGTTGGTAGAGCAGCTGGTATGGACTGGAAGGTCCGGGATTCGATCCCAGGTGGTGACAGGATTTTTTCTCGTTGCCAAACTTCCAGAACGGCCCTGAGGTTCACTCAGCCTCCTATAAAATTGAGTACCGGGTCTTTCCCGGGGGTAAAAGGCGGTCAGAGCGTGGTGCCGACCACACCACCTCATTCTAGTGCCGAGGTCATGGAAAGCATGGGGTTCTACCTCCATGCACCCCAAGTGCCTTCATGGGATGTTACGGGGATACCTTTACCTTTTTAATATTTTAAATGTAACATGTCACTAGTGCAGAAAACTACGAACTGGAACTGGGAAAGCCTAGTCTCTATGTAATGGCGGACGAGAATTTATACTTGTAATAGTTTGCAGGACGGTTTCAGTATATACTGTAGCTTACTCTGCCTTCCACAAAATTGGGTACTGCATAACCTCCTTCTGGTGCTAGTCATGAAAGTAACTGTATCTACCTCATCAGTTGTGCGTAGACGATCCTTTTGCCTTGAAATGTACTATAGAAAACCATAGCAATTGGTTTATAATTTGGTTGATTCATATTTTCTCTTCTTGTTGAAATCGTATAAAAACTGAAAATGAAATAAATATGTATAAAATTGATATATTCTTTTTTATATTTTTATAAGTCGTTATTCAATAAAATTGTCTGTAAGATGTCGTAAGAATTGACGTCAGCATGGATAAGTACAAACAGGTGGAAGGGAGGAATTTGTCACCAGCAATCGATATTTTCCACTGCGCAGTTTTCTCGGTTCTTAAATTCTATGGTCTACATCCGGTCTATACTTGTTGCTTCTTCGCAGGAAGATCTTCCATTGTTTTATGGCGGGTTCATCACGCAAAGGCTAGCCTTTTCTTTCTTGTTACAGATACAATATAATAGCAATAGCTATTGTTGTAACTATTGGTGTTACACGTCTTTTTATTGAGAGGAAATTATTAATAACTACTTATTGAATAAACTCTTCCCTCCAGTTGATAATAATCATCACAATATATATGTAATAATATTATGACCCGTATCGAGTATTATGGTTTGCAATAATTTAGAATTAATTTTATTTCTTCTCTCTAAATCGCTTTGCAGCTCAATGAGTAACATGCATGAAGTGAATAACTTTCTTCTTTCCTGTATAAAATGCAAATAGAATCCAATATTGTTCAATATAAAGTCGCTCAAGATCGCTATTTTATTTATGTGACTTCATAATACTAGTATACGGTATATTCTCGAACAGTATTTATCTGATTCAGACGTGATGAAAGGTTTCTGCTGTTCATATTTACATTCCTGTCAGTTGCCTGCTTTTAATATGATATGTGACTGCACAGTCTTATAGTGACTATTTTTTAAGAATAAATGCAACTAAAGTTCTATACATTACTGGATATTCTAGTACAGATTATAACAGTTTACCATACAGGTTTATGACTTTGAAAATTTTAATTAATATTACACAAGACGAAACGTCTTTCAGAGTGTTAGCAGTTCTGGGAAGATTTTTATCAGTTTCCTCCAGTTATGAAAATAAATCTACAGGGACATCATTTTATTTTTACTTCAATTTTTATTGTACCTGAGTTTTTGAATGTACTTCACTCCCACCCCTTCTACTAATGAAGTTCAACCGTCCTCCACACAGATCCAAGACCGCATATACAGTCATAATAGTCTTACGGTCACAGTAAACAGTACGTTCCAAAAATATGTTCGCGTTTTCCAGTGATGAAAGAGCTTTCAATATTGAATCATTTTCGCACAGGTACTGTCGTCCATTTGCCTACATCGCATCCCGGTTTCCCCCACCAGCTTTTATTCGCCGGCTAGTGGCTGGGCTGTCTTAGCTCTTTTCTGAGAACATTAATTTGTTAGGTATTGGATGTCTACGTAATATTATACAACTATTAAAAATATTTTAAATGAAACGGACTCGTTATGTAATTAACTGTCACGTGATTTCCCCCCTTTCTACGACTCTACGACAAAATCCCTCGGACAGACAGTAGATAGTATGTCTGAGTAATTTTAACTTTTCGGATCGGGCAAAGTGAAGATTGAATTTACAGTACGTAAGGTATTCTTTTACGGAGTAAGACAGAATTATTTCAACACGAGTTACTAGTACGAAGAACGAAACTGGTAATTGGGATTAGGTGCAATATTCTATAGTGCGATAATATGCACATTAGAACTGAAGGCTGTATCGAAATAAACGTCCACAATTTAAAAAAAATGTGTTTAAATATCCATATTATGATTATTTTAAAATTTAACTTCATTTTCTATATTGTATGCTAATGTGTTGTAGACAGTATAATATACACTGCATAATGAATACGTTCGCATGGACAGCTCAGCTCGTGAGTAAAAACACTCATTGTTAATACTGTACTGTATTTTGATTAAACAAAAACCTAATGAAAATAATCAAACTCAAAAGCGCAATATTTCCTAGTTTACGTAAATGGATGAACTACTTTCCTTCCCTCCTATACCTAGTAAAGTGATTTGTTTGTATATTACGCCAGTATCATCGAACTCCAGTCGTGGAAGAGGGTAGCAAACGGCGTTGATCCAGAGGTATAGGCAAGTTAATATTAAAAATGTTAGTAAAAATAAAATGATGTCCCTGTATAAACAGTGATGTTGTCACTGTACTGGCATTGCATGTTGTACGTTCTGGAGGATAGTCTTTGAGCAGAAGATCTTAATGAGTCAATTTAGAGTCAGTATAACACTCTCGTCTATCACTATTTGAAAACTAAAAAAGTTCACCGCTGTGGAGTAACGTTAGCTTGTCTGAAGGTAAAACGAGCGGCCCCGGGTTGAAATTCTGGCTGGGACAAGCTATCTGGTTGAGAGTTTTTTCCTGCGTTTTATCTCAACCCATTAAGAACAAATGCTGAGCAACTTTCGGCGCTGCACCCTGGACTCATTTCGCTCGCATTATCGCCTTCATCTCAGTCAGAAGCTAGATAACCATCACAGTTCCTAAAGCGTCGTAAAATAACGCAACTAAAAGCTAAAATAAAATAATTAATATTTGAGAACAAAAATTCGCTCCGCCGCCGGGGATCGAAATATGTGAAATAAAAAGAAAATTTGTAGGTCGATAAATGATGCCTTAAGTACTGTCATTTACATATCATGTCGTACATGCATGTATATACATACATAGGATAAAGGTTGGTAATATTGTGATAGAGTAATATTGTGATATCAATCGGGTATCGATCCCGGACCCTTCGCTTTGCGCACGAATGCTCTACCGACTGAGCTACCCAGGAACTACACCAGACACCGTCCCAATTTTTCCCTTTATAGCCACACAACTCAAATGGGCTGACAAGGCGCCAGAAACCCAACTTTGAGTGCACACAAACTGTTGTGTGACTTGAATTGTGGTTTTCTGTTAACGTACCTACAGTGACGTATTTATTATGCAAATCTGGCTTTCAGGTGAAGCTCCCTGTGAAGCAGACTTGAATAATTTCAAGGGAAAAATTGTTCCGGGGCCGGGTATCGAGCCCGAGACTCTTCGCTTAGCGCACGAATGCTCTACCGACTGAGCTATCCAGGAACTACACCCGACATCGTCCCAATTTTTCCCTTTATATCCTATATCAAATGGGCTGACAAGGCGCCAGAAACCCAACTCTGAGTGCACACAAACTGTGTGACTTGAATTATTAATTATGAAAACCAGATTTGCATAATATTGTAATAGTTCTTTTTTTAGAATTTATTACAATTTTATTGAGAGAGAGAAGGACCGATTTTGTGCAGCAACTTCTCCACGAACATCCCCTTAATACGTTGACGCAAAAAACCGATCTTCCTCTCACTCAGTAAAATTGTAATAAATTCTCAAAAAGAACTATCACAATATTATTCATATCATAATATTACCAACATACCTTTACATACATACATACATACATACATACATACATGTGGAGTAACGGTCAGCGCGTCTGGCTGCGAAACCAGGTGGCCCGGGTTCGAATCCCGGTCGGGGCAAGTTACCTGGTTGAGGTTTTTTCCGGGGTTTTCCCTCAACCCAATACGAGCAAATGCTGGGTAACTTTCGGTGCTGGACCCCGGACTCATTTCGCCGGCATTATCACCTTCATTTCATTCAGACGCTAAATAACCTAGATGTTGATACAGCGTCGTAAAATAACCCAATAAAATAAAAATAAATACACATACATACATACATACATACATACAGTACATAAATACATACATACGTACGTACGTGTACGTAAGTAAGTACTACGTATATACGTTCGTTCGTTCATTCATTCATTCCCCAGAGACTGACTGATGGACAGAGGTAAGTAAATCTCTGTAAGCTCGCAATTATTAAAGGCGGGGCAATTGAAACTACTGATTTATTTTTACAGACTCTCAGCGCTGTGCGGTGATTCAGCCAGCTTTTGTTATAGAATTCCGGTCAAAAATCAATAGCGGATATTGGTACGACGGCCATTCATTCATTTCGCAGCCTAGGTACAGTTTCGTTCACAGATTGCACCAATAATTACCGTCAGCCAGTTCCACGTAGTATTATTACCTTTGATTGTGTTGACAGATGTTTCCCTGCAACGGCAGCTTCTAGAGCAGCGGTTCTCAAAGGGTGGAGTGCCGCGGAATTGCATGGCTGTGCCGCGAGAGACAAAAATATTTCTATTAAAGTGGGAAAGCATAAGCATGTACAAAACAGGCATGAAAAGTAAATATTTTTAAAATATTATTTTTAATTCTTATGGAATTATAATACAAAAATATTTACTCAATAAGTTCATCATTTTTATAGTTAATATAATTTTTGTTCACTTTTTCACAATCATTCAAACCGGGAAGACTCGCAGATACACCCATAATTCTTGGTCCACACAAAGAAGTCTCTCTCGTTTTTTATAATGTCGGCTAATGCGGAAAATCCATGTTCGTGCGAGTTGAAAGCTGCAGTAGTGTAGATAAGACATATTCTGATAACGCTGAAAACTCTCTTATTCGACAAAATCCAGGACTTATTTTTCTGAATTTCAACTTCTGAGTTCGATCTGCCTGAAGTTCAGCCATCTCTTCTGCCTCTTTTGATGATAGGTGTTTTGTGTCTTCACTAGTAACGGCAAAGGATTGCGGATTCATATGCATTCATTCAGATTGGTGGAAGGAAAGTATCGTTGCTGTTTATCTCCAAAATATAAAGATGTCCTAATATCAAACTGGAAGTAATATCCTGATCAATATGAGTTATGACAAAATATTTCAAGTTTAATGTTTTCAATTTTTGACTTTTACATTTTGATTCTCCTTAAGAATTCATTCAGCTTGCCTCTTTATGTAAGGATATTTTCTTTCTTCCCTTGCATGCGTACATAAGACTATTCAAATATCAATTGTTGAACATCATTTTTTGTGTGTAATGAAGGCAGCAAACTCAGGTTCTTTGTGGCAAATATTGGTAAAAATTACGAATAATTCTTCAGTTTGTAAAATTTGGAGAGTATCTTTCCTTTGAGCAACCAGCGAATATCGGTGTGAAGTACAAGCGATTCATGAAGAGCGCCTGCTTTTTGGCACATGATTTTGAGAAATCTAGTTTTTACTACTCTATTTGTAATGTAGTTGACTATCTCAGCAACGGAGTCTATTACGTTCCTTAGGGCTAAAGGAATGTTTTTTCTAACAAAGCTTTCAGATATAAAGAACAATGAGATAACCCAATATTTAGGAAAATCTTGGTTTAATCTTGAAGTAATGCCTTTCATTCGAGAAATCATTATTGCTGTGTCATCAGTGCACACTGAAGTGCAATTTTTCCAACATAGAGGAAATGTTTGCACAAAGGAACTATTCAACGAGGGAATTTTCGTCTAAAATCTTTTGTAGCTCAATAATAGGCATTTATGGCTTATGCCTTTCGATTCATTTGGTTGAAGTTAAAGGAGATAATAAGTGATTAGCAGGCCTAGTGAAACAAAATGACGGCCAGATCCAGAGCTGATTATTTCTAAGCGATTATTATTGTACTTGGGTTACTTGGATAGGGATGATAATGAACGTAACATTTCATTAGTGGAAAAAGAGAATTCTTACGAAGAATTAGGTGACAGAAAATTTCAGGAGGGATTTCGTTTATCAAAATCTACCGTGTCATTTCTGCTGCAAATAATGGATGACTTGGAATAACCCAGAAACTTTTTATTTCTCCTATGAATCTGCTGCTTACATTACGATTCTATGCAAGTAATATTTTCAGTGTTTTGAAAGGGAACACTCGAGTATCTCTTTTCCTACGTCGCAGGCTGAATAAAGAGAGGTTATTTGTGGTTCTTAGGATATCGCACAGTTCCCTGGCATAATTGGGGCCTGGATTGTACACGCATTCCTACAAATCTTCTCCACCCTTTTCCTTAATGGATATATTTTTTTCCTCGCTGTTATTTATACTCGCTTTAACATCTTTGGTCATATCGCGAGTTAATCTTTGGTTGAAATCCGAAGGCCTGTATACTATTGTTGAGACTGGTTCTATTGTTGTGAACTAGATGGCGACTGTATATGTATATTACTGATTTGTTATAAATATGATTTCGGTGATGAATGAGACCTGTGATTTTCAGGGATGTCTGGCCTGAATTTCCTGGCATTTGCCTTACGGTTGAGGAAAACCCTGAAAAACCTCAACCAGGAAATTCAACCCGACCGGGAATCGAACCCGGCCCCTCTGCGTAAGAGACCAGCATGCTGACCCCTACACCACAGATGTGGTCCTTAATGGATATTCTAGCTCTTTTTATATAATATATTTTAACCTACTAAATAAGTCTATTGATACTTGAAACTCATATTGGGATATAATAATTTTCTCATTTTACTTTTCATTTTGTAAGCCTTTAGCCCAGCATCACTGAAAAACAAAGAAATCCAACCCGCAAACATAACAGTGCCCAAAGGCAAACAAATGCAGCGCGAAAATATAGGATTTGTTCGTTTTGGTGTAGAACGGATTAAGCGCAGTCGTTTTTAGACGTTGACTATGTTGATTATTATGTATGTAGAGGTATGGATTCTTTCTTTTAGTCATTTTGTAGAAACAGTGTAGCCTACCATCACAATTTTACCACGATTAAATGAGGTGTCAGCTGACCATGCTTAAATAACCGATGATTGTAAATGGTGTAGTACAGAAATTAGATTTTAACCACGGTTACTGTTTAACCGTGGTTTAGTAACTCATTGTCACTAAGTTTTTAACGGAAGTTGATGCACATCGCCATTAGTTATTTTCTTAAAAGCAGATAAAATCCAAATTCCTGCTAGTGTATGTTGCTGTATTTTACTGGAAATTATTTTTACTACTCTATAGCTCGCTATTTGCGCTTTTCCTACAATTGTTATTCTCTGAATTGACTTGGCTTGCTTTGTTTGAGAGAAAGCAAACAATTGAAATATTTTTTTCTTTACCTAGTAAGCTAAATGACTATTTTGTCTTCAAGTGTCTCGTCAGCTTGCTTAGAACCATGCTTTCATTGCCAAATTTTTCACCGCATACAATAAACTCAAGAAGTTCATGATTTTCAAATTCAGTGTACGTAAACCCATAACTCAAATAACAATCTTGATATCTGCGCACAGCATCAGAAGATGACGTAATCTTGGAAGGCACCTTGGCACTGTCACTTGATCCGGGTGAATCACATGTTGTATTGATATTCTTCACTTTGGCAGCATGATCGTTGGCGTTTAACTCAAGGCGTATTCATATTAAACAAAAATATAAAGCATGGACTCAAATATTGCGACTTAATCAACAACTCGCCACTCACTGTTTCTAGCTTAGCGTGAACTTAATTGGAGATGAGTGTTGATTCGAGAGTGATAGAGATCCTTCTGGAGCATTGCAGTTGTTTACAGACCTAAATCCTGCACTAAAGTTCGTCATACCTATATCGAGACCACGCCCGAGCGTTCAAAACATCTCTGCTGAGTAAATGAGTCTTTATACTTTCCAACAGATAAGTTGGCGCCTGATGTACGTATATGCCGTAACATTTCACACGACGAAACAATGTGCGCAATTCAAAAAAATAATTTGAGAACCACTGTTCTAAAGTAAAATTACGATAAAAATTTACAGTTTTGTAGCAGGGAAATAAGTTAAATTATTATTTAAAAAATGCACAAATTGATATTTGAAAGCAAGAAAGAAACTATGTCAAAGTTGAGGTGAAAATGACGCTGTTATTGTTTTTGTAAAATACGATACTGAGACATTACATGTTAGTATCCCGTTTGTAAATGATGTATATTTCTTTAGGAGAAAGAGACTTTGATCACATTCACTCAGTTATACACCATAATTATTAATTACCACCACAAGAAGGGTACAGAAAAAAGGAGCTTTGTCTACATTTAAAAAAATGAGTTATGCGTATTGTGTGGATTAGCATTTCATGTAGCTTGATGCTATAAATGAAATACTGTGAGGATCTCTATCCTAAGTGTTATGACAGATTTTAGATTGGGTATACAAGAAAAGAATATGCTAGAGACATTTTAAACTGTTATCATGAACAATTTGCTAATGTGGACAAAGCTCGTTCTTTTCCTGTACCCTTATTGTCATCATGATCTACTTTGAAATATTGGAACATTTTTCCCTATTTATTTCTACTTATTTATTCAATAATTCAGAGCGGTTCTCTCGAACTTCCCTGAATTTGATTGTCTAGGAAGACCAAAGGCGCAGGGAAATTTTTGTCGTTTTTATTGTCACTTTCAATTCAAATATTTTCGTCACTGTTATTGCTGACACAGGTTATTGTTGTCTGTCAGTCCGGAAATTATGCAAAATAAGAATTACCCCTTTGAACTACAAATTGTTCAAGAAATCTAGCGAACCGACAAACATCAGCGACAAGAATTTTCAATTGAGATTCTAGAACGCATTAACGAAAACTAATATTATTATTATTTGACTTTTCTTTTTCATTGAGCCTACTGTTACAGCGCTTCCATACCTAGACATGCTAGAAGAATGCACACTTTCACAAACAACTCTGCATAATCTTCCAACAAGATGGAGCATTGCCTCACTGGATTATCTCTCAGTTATCCCGATATTATTCCGTTAGATTATTTTCTTTGGGACTATGTCAAGGACATTGTGTTTTCCAACAAGGTGACTGACTTCACAACAACTTACGTGATCGTATTGCGGACACAATAGCAACTATCACACCAGAAATGCTATAGAGAAGTTGGATTAAAATTGAGTATCGTTTGGATATTTTAGTGCTACCGAGGGGGCTCGTGTAGAAACCTATTACTAATTAATTATTTTGGTGAAGAGTTTTTATTTATTTTAGTATGTTATTTTACGACGCTTTATCAACAGCTTAGGTTATTTAGCGTCTGAATGAGATGAAGGTAATAATGCCGGTGAAATGAGTCCGGGGTCCAGCACCGAAAGTTACCCAGCATTTGCTCATATTGGATTGAGGGAAAACCCCGGAAAAAACCTCAACCAGGTAACTTGCCCCGACCGGGAATCGAACCCGGGCCACCTGGTTTCGCGGCCAGCCTCGCTAACCGTTACTCCACAAGTGTGGACTTTTAGTGAAGATGAATTGTACTTTCTAACATAGAAGACAAAATCTCCTCGCATTTTTTCTTTGTTTGAGAGATGGTTGAAATCAGGGAAGTTCGAAAGTGTCACCTGGCTACAACGATTAGGTCTACTTAGCATCCATGTAATGATAGAATATTAATAAATTATCATCACTATTAATTCACCATGAACTGAAAATAGTAAAGTTGCTATATGACTTTCTGCGTAATGATTAAATAAATGTAATTAAGAAACTACACATGCATGTATGTGTGCATGCGTAATAGAGTTAATAATAATAATAATAATAATAATAATAATAATAATAATAATAATAATAATAATAATAATTTCGTCTCTATAGCCTAGTGGCTACCGTGCTTTCCTTGGAGCCAAGTATTGAGGGTTAAAATTCAGCCGAAGGCAATGCATTTTGAGGAACAAAAATTGCAAACTGGAGTTTCCATTAGAGTGGAAGAAAAGCCGTCGGTCCCATATACTATATTTTCTGCGTATAGAAGACATCTTTGTTAATTTATGAACATGAATAAAGAATAATTATATAGAGTAGGGTGAGAGAAAATGTCTATTCAAAACGCCTCTAGTCCACAAAACAAACGTTCGTAGAGTTAGTGAACGGAAGCTTAAATTCTTAGACGCAACGCAGTGTAAAATACTAACAAAATATTTGTGAAACAGCGGAACTGTGTTTCGAGATGGAACATGTCGCATTCAAATGTACTGAATATGTAATGAGGAGAGGTTTTTTTTTTTTTAATTTTTTTAAAAATGAAAATGGATCGAAACTTTTGGGCCACTCGGTATAAGACATCAGATGACATAGGCAAGGATGACAGACCATGGGAAGAATTTAGTTTACAAGGGAGAAATAATAATAATAATAATAATAATAATAATAATAATAATAATAGGATATACCCTCCTAGACAAACAGCAATAATACAGTAGTATACGTACAGAACTAGGTCTGTAGTAAATATAGTAGTATTACTGTACTGAAATCATTGAATATTATAGGAATAAATACAAAGAACTTAATATCAAGAATGGAAAATAACAAACTACCAAAAAATATAAAAATACACTCCTTAGGGATACAGTAATGTAGGCGCCCAAAGATGAGATGGACTGACCAATCATAGTAAAATTTTAAACAATTCTAGATACCACAACTAATACAATTTGGAGACGGAACAGGCCAAAAGGAACCAGACCGTGATTGAAGATGATAATGGCATTGATGACGATGTTGATGATGGTGATAATGATGACGAAAAGGAGGAGGATAGTCCTATATAATTGGAATAATGACCTGCAATAAAAAGTAAGTAGACTGAAAAGAGTACAAATAAAATCTCTTCGACTAGTAAACATTTGCACGATAAAAATTAGAAATGAAATAATTTATACAAACTTAAAAAGTGAATCAAAGGGAAAGGATATGTTATATAAACTTAAAGTTATAAGGAACGTCTAGAAAATACTCTATCTGCCAAAAAGTAATTGGACACTGTTTTTGCTCCTTTAGAACCTCGTGGTATCACCTCTTGTTGCTATAACAGCAGCCACCCTGTCAGGCATGCTCTCCACTAGTTTGTGTAGGATATCCACTGGAATGCGTCGCCATTCCTCTTGCAACATGAAACTCAGTTGGACAATGGAAGTTGGCCCCTTGTTTCGGCGGTTACTATGCAGTGGTATGCAAACAATAATGTTTACCGGCTGGACTGGCCTGCACGTAGTCCTGATCTCAATCCCATTGAACACCTTTGGGAAAAAATTGGACCGGCGATTGAGGTCTCGGGAGATTCGGCCAACTTCCATTGTCCAACTGAGTGCCATGTTGCAAGAGGAATGGCGACACATTCCAGTGGATATCCTACAAAAACTAATGGAGAGCATGCCTGATAGGATGGCTGCTGTTATAGCAACAAGAGGTGGTACCACGAGGTTCTTAAGGGACAAAAACAGTGCCCAATTACTTTTTGGTAGATAGTGTAATAATCTGATGAGGTTGGAATAAACTTAGAACACCTCCTCCACAAAAAATAATGATGAGATTATTCATTGCAATTGTTGTTTTGCTGTTGTCATGACATTGTGATTCGTGTAAATTGTACGCAGTTTTTCGTGTAATGAACTACAGATTAAAAGAATCTCATTAAGCCTTCCTGCAATAGAATTTAAAAAAATATATAGAATTGATGTTGTTTTTATGGTGATGATGATGACTATGATGATGATATATGAAAATCATACGTAAGAATGAAGTAAGGAAGAATAGGTAGGTTGTAAGCAATATAAATTGGATTTATTCTATGGGTAACAAATTACGCAATAAAAATAGAATTGGGACAGTTCGTAGAAAATTAAAAATAAGACAACAGTCAGCCTCGAAGTAAATGGTTCTTTCAAAGTGGGCCAGGATCTGTATCTAATCCGAGATAACAAAGAGAGGAAACTAATTTAGTGCGTTATCGATAAATTTTCTTCATCTGTAGGGCATGACATAATAAGTCACGGCGAAGACTAAGTAATAACGATAATGATGATGATAATAATAATAATAGTAATAATAATAATAATAATAATAATAATAATAATAATAATAATGCAAACAAGTTTGTTTTCTTAGTAAATGAACAATAAAATTTAAATTTTCTTGTTGGTTGGTTTCGTACAAGGTAAAATGATGTTCAAATGCCTAGACGTTTGGCAACAAAGCCATTAGTCCTAAGGTAAAATTATATTTACCATTATTATTATTATTATTATTATTATTATTATTATTATTATTATTATTTCAACCAAATGAAAGGACATATCTTTTCAACGAAACAAAAATATACTACGCCGTTAAGGTTTCTCAACATAGGCCTATAGGTCTACTGGTGGCTCTTGATACCTTCTTTACCTATACGTATTTAAAATAAATAATATACTTATGAGAGAGACAACCATATAATTAATAAAAGCTAAGTGTTAAAATAAGCATTCTCGTAGTATGTGAGCAGTCCCTAGTAGAACTACACTCAGGGACAAAAAAACCGGACACTTTAATATTTGCTGGTATTTTGCAAAACATTATCTTCTCATACAATATTATGGTAGACATCTGTTGTTATGGAGACGTGTATACATTGTTAATTGTTTTTTGTTTTATAAACAAGCCATTACAACCAAGTATTCCAATTTTACTTTCGGAATCTCAGCTATAACAATTTTATCTCAACCATTTTGTGCTTCATTATCGTTATCATTCTTATTTCTTTATTTTTACATTTTCTGAGTTTAAGTGGGGTTGTAACATTTGTCTTAAAACAAGATGCAACCTGAAGATGTGGCTCGAGCTGTAGCCCTTTACGATGATGGACGCAGTGTACGTTACATTGCAAATGTTATGAATATGGCTAGAAGCACAACCCATGATGCCATAAAACGGTATAGAGAGACCCTAGAATATACCAGAAGACCAGGTTCGGGTCATCCAAGAGCTACAAATCCAAATGAAGACAGGTATATGGTGTTGAGAGTTCTTAGGGAGCGCAACCTGCCAGCTACTAGTGTAGCCCAGCAATTTAACATGCATGGACGCCCAATTTCGGCCAAAACAGTGAGAAGGAGGTTGAAAGCAAGTGGACTGATATCAAGTAGACCTGCAACTGGTCCCAGACTTCTCAGGATGCATCGAGTTGAACGATTGCGTTTTGCAAATGATCACAGGGATTGGAGAAATGGACAGTGGAGCTGTGTTCTGTTCACCGATGAGTCACGTTTCAATCTGTGCTCACCTGATGGACGTGAAAGAGTTTGGAGAAGAAGGGGAGAACGATTTTCACAGTGTTGCATTTCCGAAAATGTGCCGTATGGAGGTGGTGGAGTGATGGTTTGGGCAGGAGTGTGTACGGATGCTCGTACAGAGTTGGTTTTTGTTGAAAATGGAAGACTAACAGCTGATAGGTATATAAATGAATGTTTGGCTGATCATGTTGTGCCATTTGGCCAATTTTTAGGCGATAATTTTGTTTTAATGCATGATAATTCACGACCGCATATTGCCCATGCGGTCGGAGATTATCTCCAAGAAGTGGGAATCCATGTTCTTCCATGGCCAGCAAGGAGTCCAGACATGAACCCAATTGAACACATGTGGGACATGCTGGGACGGCGTGTTAAGAATAGACGACCGAGACCGGAATCGTTACAAGAGTTGAGGCGAGCACTTGGCGAAGAATGGGAACTTATTCCTCAAGAAGACATTGCTAACCAAATTGGGAGCATGCCAAGACGTATGGATGCAGTTATTCAAGCCAGAGGGGGTAATACCCGTTACTAAAAAGAGTTTTTAATGTTTAAGGCACCATAAAATGAAAAAAACAGTTAGACCAAACGATGCCATAGTTATACGCCTTTTGTAATTTTTTGTAAATTTTCTCATCAGAGATTTTTTTTCAAATGTTGTCGTATAAGGTGCTAAATGAAACATTATTTTGTTTAAATGGGTTTTGTTTCATTTTGAAATAATTGGCAACAAAATACAAGCAAATATAGAAGTGTCCGGTTTTTTTTTGTCCCTGAGTGTATATTTTGTAATTATTTGATACTATCTTTCCCTAAGATTAATATTGCATGATGATGATGATGATTATTATTATGATTATTATTATTATTACTACTATAATATTATAACTATAAACAAGACGGTTAACAGTAATGGATTTTTTTATTGAGCGTAGCTTAGACTTTTTCCATTGCTGGTGAAATATGTAATAACTTACGTTCCGAATGTTGGATTTAGCTTTGTCTTGTGGTGGGCAAAAAAACTGAGAGTAGTACCGTACTCGTTACGGTTGTTAAGATAAACTAAATTTACTGACAGACTGATAAAATTTGGTTATGTTTAATTACCCCAATGTATAGAATTTCTTCTTACTCGTTTTATTATTATTATTATTATTATTATTATTATTATTATTATTAATGGCGTATCGCTATTCAAGTCGATTTTAAGATAAATTACCTATTATGAAAGTTGTGATGACGTTGCTAGCAATAATGATAATAGAAGAATTATTAATTATTTTAATTTGTATTTTTATCGTTGTCATAATTTATTTTTGGAAGTAAAAGATTCACTTTCAATACAAAAGAAAGAGATGGATTGAAAGGAACGGAAATTAAACTTTTTTGAAGTTGTTAAATGTTGCACAAAGTAAAGTGATATGGACTTATGTAGAGCAATTTTTCCATTTCTTTATGTATTGTGTTTCCTCAAAGCATGCTGTAGTAATATTATACAGGGTGTACAGATCCGGAGATATGGAATTAAAATTTGGTGCGAGTCTTGATGGGAGTCGACCTGTATGTAAGCACGAATTTCGCACGACTGTCCATAAGTAGCATATATAATCTATTTATTTATAATATAATCTATTTATTTATTCTGGCAAAGTTAAGGCCATCAGGCCTTCTCTTCCACTTAGCCAGAAACAAAAGAAGCTGATACAATTTTACAGACATACATATACATATACATACGCAGGGTCCCTTATTTACTGCACATGCGCAGTGTGTTGTAAGCGAAACTTATATAATAAGGGAGCTCCAAATTTTATTTCCGTGCCTGTACATTGAGTGCGTATGAAGTATTTGGAAGAAACCACACATTAAATTATTTCACCACGTTTTTCAGAAAATTTGCCCTGACAGAATCTATGTTCCCTTGTGAAGTAGAGTTTATAATAATAATAATAATAATAATAATAATAATAATAATAATAATAATAATAATAATAATAATAATAATAATAATAATAATAATATCGTATTATTTGTTACTGTTTGGAAATGAAATAAAAGCATTCAATAATGGAGGACAGACAGACAAGTAAGAGAAGAAATCGTGGATCCATGACTATAACTAGGAAACTGCAAATCTAAATTAGAGGGACCACCTCTGTGGTGTAGGGGTCAGTATGCCCCCCGGTTTCGATTCCCGGTCGGGTTGAATTTCCTGGTTGAGGTTTTTCAGGGTTTTTCCTCAACCGTAAGGCAAATGAAAATCACCGGTCTCATTCATCACCGAAATCATATTCATAACAAATCAGTCATACATACAGTCGCCATCTAGTTCACAACAATAGAACCAGTCTCTACAATAGTACACAGGCCTTCGGATTTCAAACAAAGATTAACTCGCGATATGACCAAAGATGTTAAAGCGAGTATAAATAACAGCGAGAAAAAAAATGTTAGATTTTAATTAGGATATATAATTTTTGTGTATTCAGCCTTTTGTCTTCTTGTATAATAATGCTATATAGTGGATTTTTTAAAATAAATTTATTTTCAGAAAAAATTATGTATCTCAAAAATTACTAATTAAATAATGTACTGATGCATAGAATTCAAACCCCTAACAAAGCGAGTTATCTAGTTATAGTACTGGATCCGCGAAATATGCTTTTTAGCAGTGAAATGTCCCTGATGCAAAAAAAATTAGTAATAATAAAATTGATTTACAACTTGTAAGAATAACAAGGCGATGCAATAGGATGGAGTTTGGGAATTAAATTCCGCAGTCGGAAAAATATTACGGAAAAAATGAAAAAGAATATAACAAAAAACTAATATTACTCATTTGATATATCTTTGCAAACGGGTATTTGTGAAACTAATCCACCACTCTCCATAACAGTATCTGCCCACCGTAGAAACATACTGGCGATGCCCTCCTCAGAAAAATAAACTGGAATTATAATTGAAAAGGAGAAATTACTCGAATTATATAAAAAAAAAAACATTACGAAGAAAATGTTGACATGACAATAATCAACAAACTAATGAAATCTCCTTTCGTTTTCAAATACTGTGTACGGGTCTGGACAGCAAACAATAGAAATGGCGTTTTGTGTACTAAAGTTTAGATGATGAAAGAAAAGAAATTAAATATTGTTGCAACTTATTAGACAGTGCACGCAAAAGGGGGTGGTGAGGGGAGATTGGGAGTAAACATTCATTCACAAATTGTTGCAAGAAATGAAAGAAATTAGGTGAAACACTATTCTAAAAAAATTAGTAAGCAATAAACTTAAATTAATTTTTTTTAATTCTTCACACTTTAATTGAAATTAAGATTAATGGTAAGAAAATGCTTAAAAATATCAAGGATCAGCAAACTATCGCAAATCTTCCTCCCATTTCAAATTATGTGCACCGGCCTCGATAGCAGGTAGGAGAATTGTGATTTTTTTGAGGAATGAAAGTTAGCATCAAGAAGAAAGGTGGGGGGAGGAGTATGTAGGGGTTAACCTTCCATTAAGAAAAAACACAGAAAATAGTACTAAAGTAAAACAGAATCCTTCAAATGTCAATAAATGATAACAATAAAAACAATATTTAATTAACATAGAAAGTATAAGTAATAAGAAGGAAGCTTTCATAATTTTTGTAATTGGTTATTTTACGACGCTTTACCAACTGCTATTGTTTTTTTTTTTTTTAGCGTCTGAATGCGGTGTAGGTGATAATGCCAGCGAAATGAGTCCAGGGTCCAGCGCCGATAGTTAGCCAGCATTTACTATTAATGGGTTGAGGGAAAACCTCGGGAAAATTCTCAATCAGGTAACTTGTCGCAACCAGGATTTGAACCCGGGCCAGCTCGTTTCACGGTCATGCATGCTAACCGTTACTCCACAGTGATGGAGTTCATGAATTTAAAAAAATCAGTCAACTAATGGTTTCTCCATCCCATTTTGGAATACTATGCATAGGCCTGAACAGCACGCACCAGTTTCAGAAGTGAAGTGTTGCGCAATAAGAGAAAAAATAAATGAGGAAGTGGTTACAAAATATTAAGAGTACCAAGGCCTTTCACAGAGGTTTGGTTTGAAGTTATATTCCCCATTTAAGAAAAAAAAAATTGAACAGAAAAGGATCCGTAAAAAATAAGTAATACATATGCAAAATGATTTTAATACATTGCTTTAAATAAAATTGGGATTAATATCAAGAAAATACTATAACGAAACACTCATACACATTTGGGAACCGTATACAAGGACCTAGGCAACAAACAACAGGAATTAGGTTTATTTGAAAGGTTCAGACAAAAAAAAAATGAATGAGCTGAATGAGAGAATTGGTGCAAAATGCGAGAGACATGGGATAAGTAGGGAACAATGGTTACCTTTTTTTCCTCCTCCGGGCATGACATAGGAAGGCCGTGCCGTCGGAGCGGAGGTTGATAGCCAGCAGTAAATGTTGGAAGCTTGTTCTGAACTCTCGCGTCGAGGCGGGCTCGTCGCCGCCCTGTTCAGCTCAGTTGCACCACTCTGATCGTCCTGCTGCTGCGAGGTCCGGGATCTCGACTGGAAGCTCTCCCTGGCTCCAGCTCCTACCACCACTCCGCGCGTGCGCCAACTTCATGACCCGTTTCAGCATTGGTTTCATTACATTTAGTAAATTTTTACATTCATCATCTTTTCTATATCCATGTTGGTATTCCCGAGTGGTCGTATCTATTGGGCGTATGAGGCCTTGTACGTTTAAAAGAATTGACGTAAGATTGAGGTATTGTACACGCTTGAAAATGAAATTTCCTCTGTACTCGATGTACCAGGTTGTGATCTTTATATTTAAACACCTTGTGAATTATCACAACTCCCTCTTCTTTCTCCCTAAACCACGCCTATTCAAACTCATTCCTGGGCCCTGATTTTGGAATATATAATGCAGCACCCATATGCAAATACTTCTATGCTACAAACAGATCCCCCCGCCAAATGTCTGGATAAGGAAATAGAACATTCAGTGTTGTTATGTAGGCATTTTTGAGAAATTGGGTTTCACTTCTATTTATTTATTTTGTTGGGTTATTTTACGACGCTGTATCAACATCTAGGTTATTTAGCGTCTGAATGAAATGAAGGTGATAATGCCCGTGAAATGAGTCCGGGGTCCAGCACCGAAAGTTACCCAGCATTTGCTCGTATTGGGTTGAGGAAAAACCTCGGAAAAAACCTCAACCAGGTAACTTGTCCCGACCGGGATTCGAACCCGGGCCACCTGGTTTCGCAGCCAGACGCGCTGACCGTTACTCCACAGGTGTGGAATTTTCACTTCTATGATAGAAGACTAACCAAACTACAGATCCTCTGGTAGCTTCTAATCTAGAAGTCTAGACTACACCTTTTCAACCTCATTTTCGAAAAAAAAGTTAACTTTTATTCGGAAAAAGAATTAACTTCGAAAAAAATAATCTCAATTTCGGAAAAATTATTTAAAAGTACAAAACAGATATATTTATGTGTTCCTATACCCATTGTGAGGAAGTAATCCGAGACGAATTTATTGGCTTTGAAATTTATCGCTTAGCTCCTTACAGCTGCATGTTGAACCCAATTGAACATATCTGGAGTACTGCAAAGGCAGACATCAAGCGACTTCTAACAGAAAGCTACGACATGCTATTAACTGCACAGATGTTTCTTAGCTCTGTCAAATATGTACAGAAACATTATCCTGCTGACATGAGGATGGACGACGTGACTCTTGGAAACTGAAGAAAAATAGTCTTCTTCTTCCCTAACATGAATTAGGCCCACCACACCACCAGACCTGGTCCGAGGCTAATTTTCCATCTGGGTCTAATTTTCTCAGTTATATAAAAAGGAAATTACTCATAAGGCTAATACAAGAAGAAAAGTAGTTGAGATGAGAAAACTGTTACTTTGTTATAATTAAGTTATATTATTATCATTATTCATTATTTGGATTTTTGCTTCTGAGTGTTCATTGCAGCCCAAACATAGTGTTCCTTCATTTGTTACTATCAATTTATTATTGCGCAATAACTTTATTAGTGTAATACATTATATGTCGATAAAAATTAATTTATCTATACAACAATTTTCCGAAATTGAAATTACTTTTTCCAAATTTGACATTTCTTTTTTCACTATTTCGCAAATTGAATTGATCTTTTCCGACTCTAAATTTACCTTTTCCGAAATAGAAATTACATTTTTTAAATTGCTGGCAATGAAAAAATTCTGTGCAGTATCAGGATTACACCGGCACATAGAATTAGTTACCCTCTTTCGGGGATGAAACTACAGTTGTGCTGGTTTGAATGTTTTGTTTCGGTTTACAAATAGAGATTATGTGTTTATGCTAAGTGAAGTTAATGAAGGTCATGCAATATATATTTCTCTTTGTATGAGGCTACATTCAGAAAACAGCCCCAACTCACAACAATTCATCTGTATAATATTCACTGGACCGCTTTCAATGCAGTCAAGTAAACGTGGAACAGCATCGGAAAATTCGTGGAATGAGTTCATCATAATATATCGATTGTGAAAGTTTCTACTGCATTATATGCAGTACACTAGACAAGATGAAATTTGGAAACTGATTAGAGGCCAGGGGCTAGTTTCAATATTATCTAACACTTTAATATTTTATCCCTCATGTCTGTCTATAATTTTCTTTGTTTTACATGTCACTTCATTGTGATTTTACATCACGTAAGTCCTACCATTTTTCCTTAGGATTAGTAGATGAAAAGTTCAATAATTGCTTCAGCAGAAAACCTCCAACGAATTAATAATAATAATAATAATAATAATAATAATAATAATAATAATATACTGTTGTATGTCGAATTCTTTCGAGACCATTTGCCACGCCATATAGGCAGTAAACCGAAACTGACTTACTTATATTTAATACGGCATGTCTGAAATGTTACAGCTTTCACATTTCAGGCAGAAAATGTTTCTAAAAGTAGGTAATTTTGATAATTGTGTTTTACATCCAACGGAACGGAAAAGAATGACTCTTTTTCATACTTGAATGATGGAGATATTTGGAAATTAATCAGTAATACACCGTGATTAAAAAAGAATGGTGGAAAAGTAAAGCTGATTTATTCATGACTGTACGAACTTAACACAACTGTGTTAACATGAAAAGACGCATTAACTTCTGTGCACTACAAAAACTTGATTTGAGCCCCGTTAGTGGCACGACAGATGTTGACACGGTACTCTAGTTCTGTCCAGACTCGCGCCAGTATGTCCTCTGATACTGACTCCACTGCTTTTGTGATGCGTCGTCTCAGGTCGTTCAGGTTCTGTGGCATGGGGACGACAGACACGAAGTCCTTGGTACACCCCACAGAAAGAAATCTAAGGTTACGTCTGGCGATCGTGGGGGCCAGAATGACATTGGTGATTCGTTGTATCATGCATGGCCGATCCAACATTCTGAAAGAGTATTATTACGCTTATTTATGTAGAAGTTTTTGGTGAAAATATACCGAAAACAAGAGAAGATAATTGAGCATTTTTGTTCTATTTTAAGAATGTTTTATAATAATAATGTATAAATACATGTACCAACGTTCGCTAATACAGCTTGGACCGGGAAAAGTATTTGTTAATAGTCATGGCGTCATTTCTGTAGCAAGTCTCTTATTGCATGAAATTATGCAATTCTGCGATTTAACGCACAACGCCAAACTATATGTACAAGCATAACGCGGTGCATATCAAGTTTGGGTATTAATGATAAATTTTATGTATTATAAGTAATAAATTATATTGTAAATATTATAATATATAATAAAATGTTGTATCAAATTTGTTTAATATCTATGTACAATATTATAGGACTGTGGCTTTTCTTCTCATTGGAGATTGGTTTTTCCATATTTTAATTGTTGATGGGAACAGAAAAGAGACCATGCAATGTTTCAGCTCTCATTATAAAGAGATTCTAGAGTTTAAACATTATAGATAATGAGGGATTTATTGTTTCACACACCCAATTTACTTTTGACTACATATGTGTACTTAGATTTATTAATTTTATATTAATGGAGGTCATTGTTGAATCCAACCAATCTGGACTATGTTCTTTGTCTCAACTTATATTCAGTATTATGATCGAAGGACTCTAGCTTTTAGACTCCACACTTATTTGTGTCAGAGAAATTGCCGTAGCAGCATGGTATTGTAAACAAGAGATAGGTATGTTACTAAATAAAACGTTTATAAAAACTGGAGGCATGTGCATAGATTTATGTATTACATATATATTTTTTTTTACCTTGGGGATTAATTGAAGTGAATTTTTATGGCAGGCAGAGTAACTATCTCATGCCCCCATGTTTAAATTGCTACCAGTGCACTTCATTACAACCAGGTACCCAGCTTACATATAATTAAAATATTCATTACGTATTATTTATTATTATAAGTGGTAAGCGCCTTCAAGTATCTCCTGTTCGTCCTGATTAGTTCAAATAATGTTATTTTTCCAGCTGTTCATAGCTGGTTTTTCTAGGATATTCTGCAAGAAAGAAAGGATAAATTTCCATTTTTAAGATCACCTGATTTTATACCTCACGCTTCATATCACTGTCAGAGAAGTTGCCGCAGTAGCACAGCACTGCAAACAAAACTGAAAGCATATGCACTGAAGTGTTAGCTAACGAGTATTTATAAAATGTTCATTATCATCTACTCTTAGCTTCCGTTTTTGCTTTTGTGAGAAATTTTAACTATAAGTGGCAAGCGTTTTAATGTATATCCTGAACGTCCTGATTAGTACAAATATTTTTGTCAGCTGTTTATAGCTAGTTTTTCTAGAACATACTGTAGTTACTTACTTACTTACAAATGGCTTTTAAGGAACCCGAAGGTTCATTGCCGCCCTCACATAAGCCTGCCATCGGTCCCTATCCTGTGCAAGATTAATCTAGTCTCTATCATCACACCCCACCTCCCTCAAATCCATTTTAATATCCTCCCATCTACGTCTCGGCCTCCCTAAAGGTCTTTTTCCCTCCGGTCTCCCAACTAACACTTATATGCATTTCTGGATTCGCCCATACGTGCTACATGCCCTGCCCATCTCAAACGTCTGGATTTTAAGTTCCTAATTATGTTAGGTGAAGAATACAATGCGTGCAGTTCTGTGTTGTGTAACTTTCTCCATTCTCCTGTAACTTCATCCCGCTTAGCCCCAAATATTTTCTTAGGCACCTTATTCTCAAACACCCTTAACCTATGTTCCTCTCTCAGAGTGAGAGTCCAAGTTTCACAACCATACAGAACCGGAGAGAAAGGTGACAGTGCTGTACAATTTTCAAGATCGCCTGCTTTTAGACTCCACTCTTCACTTCACTGTCAGAGAAGATGCCGCCGCAGCACGGCACTGTAAACAAAACTGGAAGCATGTGCCCAGATTTATGTTGTACAGCATAATTGAAATATTCATTATCGTCTATCTACCATTAACCATTCAGTTTTCGCCTTTGTGAACAATATGAACCATAAAGTAGCAAGTGCCTTGAAGTATTTATTTAGTGTTCGTCTTTATTAGTTCAAATTATTATTTCCTCAGGTGCTCGCCTGCTTTTAGACTCCAGGCTTCATGCATTCTTTGAATCGCCTGAAAAATTTCCTTCCTACTAAACTCAAACAAATTCTAGTACAGACTCTTGTAATGCCTCACTTTGACTATTGTGATGTCTTATATAGCGACCTAAGTGCTGAACTTTCTCAAAAACTTCAACGTGTACATAATGTCTGCGTCCGATTTATTTTCAATATCCGCCGACATGATCATTTATCGGAATATTTTCTACAACTCTGCTGGCTCCGCTTGCAAGATAGACGTTTAGTACATTCTCTTTGCCTGCTATATCGAATTATACATGATTCCACACCCAACTACCTTGCATCTCGGTTTACTTTCCTAGCTTCACATCATAATCGAAATACACGTTCACAGCACAATCTGTTGCTATCAATACCACGTTATCAGACATCTCTGTACCCAAGTTCTTTCTCAATAGCCATGGCCCGCTCATGGAATTCGCTGCCGCTCGAAATCAGGGGTAGTCTTAGTCCTCAGTTGTTTATAATTATGTAGTTTAGATATATTTTAAATGCAAAGAATTAGTTTTTTAGGTATCATTTTTATTTATTTATTTATTATTATTATTATTATTGTTATTATTATTATTATTTTACACAGTCACTACTTTATTTTTTCATTAACATTTATATCTAGGTAATTGTCATTGTCTCAATGTAACACGTGCTGTGTTGATCATACTAATTCTACTATTCCTTTAGTTGTGAAATTATATTCATATGTATTAATTCTTTTTTTTAAGTTAATATTGTATACTAGATGTATTTTCCAGTTTGTGATTATGTATTCAGTCTCTTTTTTTATTATATATGTATTTTTTATTATTGTTATTTTAAAGTTGATACTGATTGTGTATATGTATTCAATCTTTCTTTTTTACTTAATTATGTTTATTATTATTTTTAAGTTAATATTTGTATACCGGTATGTATTTTTCTTTTTTTTTTGTATGTGATTCTATCCTGGTTGAGTGGAAGAGAAGGCCTGATGGCCTTAACTCTGCCAGGGAAAATAAAACTATTATTATTATTATTATTATTATTATTATTATTATTATTAAAACTATTATTATTATTAAATGTCAGAGAAGTTGCCGCAATAGTACGGCTCTGCAAAACTGGAAGCATGTGCCCAGATCTAAGTGTTACATTATCATCTACGTTAAGTATCCGTTCTTGCTTTTGTGAGACATCTGAACCATAAGTGACAAGTAGCAAGATATTCTATTAATGTGGTCAGCATGACGCAAAACCACCTCTGAACACAACGCAGGGCAAACCTTAAGAAAAGGGACATATATCCAATTCCTGCGAGGATGAGTTGAAGTTCTAGTTTTGTAGGAATTTAACCCAGGTCTGGACTGCAGCTGAATACGCCATACACTTGAAAGACAGCTTCTGGTTCATTGATTAACTGTTTTTTATTGATTGGTAACATTTCGTTGATTTGTTGATTGACAGTTCGGTTGGTTGATCATTTCGTTGATTTGTCACTTGATGACTGTCGATTGGTTCGTTGTTTGATGGTTGATTATTTGGCTGTTCGGTGATCGATTTGTTTGTTTGGGCGTTTGTTTTGTTTAGTGATCGATTGATTCATTATTTGATCGGTTATTTAGTTGATCAATAGGTTGGTTATTTTGCAGATCGACTGATTGTGTGTTTTAATGTTCTGTTAGTTGAGTTGCTTGTTGATCGAATAGCTAATCGATTGATTGGTTGTTTGACGGTTTGTTGTTTGATTCTTTAATTGGTTGTTTGATTGGTTCGTTAATTTATTTGATTGATTTTTTCGTTGGTTATTTATTTGCTGCTTGCTTACTTGCTTAACTGTTTGCTTCTTCAATTCTAATGTTCATCATATGACAATCAATTCACTGGCTCTTCTCCCTTGATCACGATTTGATAGATACACCATTAATGTATCTGTGTGTATGTGTGTGTGTGTATATATATAAAATCTCCAGCAATCGTTAGGAGCTAAAGATTAAGACAGTTTATCAAATTACATTTTGGTTTATTTACTTTTGTTGTAACTTTTATGGATTATTCACGGCTTTAATCATGATAAAATTATAAGTAGCCTACTTTACAGTTAATAAAAATCTTACATTTCGGTAGAAAAATTTGTTTAATTTTTTATTAGTTTCACAAAGAACATAAATTCGGTGTTATTTAATGTTTGAGAAATATGACGTTTTGATTCTCGTCATCCAAAATACTTATAAGTTACTGTGTATTCCTACAAAGACTAACCCTAGTATGTCAAGGGAATCTTAAAGTTCTTTATACATATTAACAATATTAACAATACTTACAGTTTTCTGTCGGCAGTAGCATGTTGTGTAGAGAAATTTGGGTAACTGTCTCCGAAACTGTAGTGATTATAAACTACGAGTAATGTTGTTAGTTGTTATTGAATGTTGTTAGCCATGATGTCCCATGTTGGGCACAGGCCTCCTGTGATGGGGTTAGAACCCCCTCGACAGGGATGGCTCAAGTGTACTCGCTTGGTGAGCCAATCCAGGCGAGCTTGTCGTGTATACTACTTTTGTGACATGGTTAATAACCCTGTTCAACTTTAACTAGTCTCAGCACTCTGTTCTTTGTTCATCTTTTTTTCTTGCACAGGCACCACAAAACATTCAGCCTATTTCTACTTTATATTTAAGAATAAACTTATTCGAAATATGATTTGAATATTACATTCATAATAAAATTATGTATTGAAATATGGGTTTACCTGAAAGTGCTAGAAACATTTTTTTTTTCAGTTGAAACCCGTATTTCGCGAATGTGGGTTTGTGAAAACTATCTTTAAAAATTATATTTTGTATTCATACGTTCCCACTATTTTCCTATCGTAGACATCTAAAATTCTTATAATAATGATGCTATAATGGCGATTTCGGATCTGGAATCATTTCTTTGTTAATTTTATTCTTGAACTGAGGATTATTTTTCATGTACAAGTGGAGCCAGTAATTTTATTTTTTTTTTTTATCGGAAGGAAGCTTTACTTGCGAATTTTTCCGCCTATAAAATCCATTACCCCGGCCAAGTTTGAACATTAGATACTCGAATTCACACGGAAACGACTGTCAAATAAAATAATGAAAATGTTATTATAGTGAAAATAACATTTTAATATTATATTAAGATTGGAATAGTAATATATATATATGTATATATTTTTTCATTACCAAGGTGTTCTTTCTTCTCTCAAGTAAGTTAACTTTTTGTTTATCAGACTAACTTATCCAACACTGGAGTTATTAAAAAGTAGAACGCAGTTTCACGCTTGAACGCGCCCTTTGGACAGGGTGGGCTCCAAGGCCTTCTGAAGTACGCCTCTACGTTGACGCTGTCAGGAATAGCGATAAGCTCCTACTTGAGGGATGTTCTGCCTACACGGAAACCAATGTAGGACAAGCGTACGGATATTTGGGTCAAGCGGCGCCCTCTGGATCTTACGTCGGGTTGTAATTACAGAAATTTTGCTGTCGCATGTTCCATGTTGCCAGCACTGGAGTCCATGTAGAATAACAATTACTTCTGGGACACTGCCATCTTTTATTTATTTTATAGTTCCATATATGCAGCATGTGTTGGAGCAGGAATAAGGGAATATTCTCTCTACAGGAAAATATATTAAGTTAGACATTATAAAACTTGGGTCGAGTCCCAGAAGTACAGCATTATAACAGGTTGTTGCATAAGTTCGAAGCGTTTTTGTTTTTCATGCCCTTGTAAGACAATTATTTGGGATGTGCCAATTGTCATTTTAATGTATACTATTGTGTTTCTGTAATACGTTTTGAATTTCTGAAATTTTAGAAAAAATATTGTTTATTATGAGCTAAAGAAAATGTAATGTCAAGTATAAAAAAGTACATTAATGACATATTCTTTTGAGTTTAACCGAGGAGTAAAGACATCGGAGACCGATAGAATCATACAGCTATGCCGTGTGCCATTTACGGGGAGAACGCCATCAGAGAAAGTACGGCATTAAAATGGTTTTCTCGTTTTGAAGAGTGCCACTTTGACATGAATGATTCTCGACGATCAGAAAGACCGTCCGACTTTGATGAATAACTTTCAAACATTTTAATTCACAATTATCCATGTTAATAAATTCTGCAATTGGTTAATATGATGAATTATGGCCAATCAATGGCATTTACATTCCATTAGCAAAGTTAAAAACTTGACAGCATGGATATTGCATGTTTTGATTGAAAACAAAAATAAAAGTGTCACCATATGTGCTTCTTCGCTTACTCGACATCGTTAAGCTCGTCAGCAACATCAAAATCCAATATTGGTACTTATGACGAAAAATGGTGCCTTTGCATCAACATTAGGAATAGAAGGGAATGGCTGAGCCCTAATAAAAAAAAAACAAATTCCCATGCAAAAGCTAGTGTCACTCCATATATAAGCTAATGTTATACATCTGTTGGGACAAAGAAGGTATCATGCACTACGAATTTCTTCAAGAAAAGTAACCATTATTGTCAAGATCTCAATTGCCTTTGAGGCCGCTGTTCAAGAAAAACAACCGGGAAGATAGCATCAAGCGATTTTGGAGCTTGAGAATGCCCGATCGCATACTGCTAACATTGCACAAGCTGTTATTCGAGACGTTATGAATTTATGCTACATCCACGCTATTCTTCTGATCGTTCTCCATATTTTCATCTGTTTCGCTCTATATCCAAAAGTCTTCGAGGAATCTCCTTTAATAATGGAGCTGCTCTTCAAAATTGGTTTGACGATTTCAACTTCAAACCACCGGATTTCTTCAGCCATGTAATCGAAAAACTGTGAGAATGTTGGGAGTCATTCATTAAAAAATGCAGAATGTTTCAAAATTAGTTCTAATGATTTTCTTCATAATACATTGTCTCACAGATCATGTGATAAATACATGTTATATGTTTATGAAATTGTATTAGTGATAATGAATGGCGAACATGAGTGTATTTTCAGCGTGTTCTCGACTATTGCAACAGATGGCACGAGTGTGGGTGTCTTTTCATCGTGTTCTCGAGTAGTGCAACAGATGTACGCTGTATTTATTGATTTTTTGGGTGGCTTGTTACGGAGATTTTAACCTCAAAGCAACACACATTAAAAGACAGGAAATGAACCCAAATTATTACAATATTAAAATTAACATGAACAGAATTTATTTTATTTTAAATACATGTTGATTGTGCAGTTTGTGAAATTTATCTGGGGAATGGCTCCCAGTAGAGTGTTTGAAGTTGGGTTAATGTTTATTTGAGTGATTCAATCAATGTCACTTTCAAAACTCGCGCCTGCCATTTTAGATTTGTGCTCTCAAGACTTGCGGCATGTTGAGCGTACGATATTAATCAATATCTCATATGCTTAGTTGAAAATCAATAGTTGCAATAACCTAATGAATAGCAGTACTTCAATTATGACATTAAGATACAGTTACATCACATATAATGAGCGTATTATAGTGTAGTCCAGCAAAAATGTACTTAAGTCATATTTCATATTGTAACTTTATTACAAAACAAGAATGTAATTTTATTCTCACACCCATACAATTTCTTTCTACAATTTAATTCTACTCCCGTCAACAATGGGATTTCCACTCCACACCGTAACACAGTATTCGTTATTGCACTCCACAGACGACAATGACAATTTACTTGGATTATTGAGAACAACAATGAACTATTAATCTTAACTCATGTTCACAGAGCACTATTTACAAATCAGAACTGTCAGTTTTCAGTTCACAGTTCGTTTGCCTTGGCTAATTCTTCTAGCTCAGTCACTCGAGTTCACAGTATCTCGAACCCCAGACCTTCAGAGACAGTCCACTGAACTTCGAACTCAGGTCCCCCAACTGCGGTCCACTGCACTCGAACTCGGGGCTTCGGATGCTCACACAGCTGCGGACACACTCAAGTCGAACTCCGGTCTCGAAGCTGGCTTCACTGCTACACAAGACTGGCTGGCTTGCTGTCCATCGATTGCAACAACGACTACCGAAGTTCACTCGCGTGTCGTAATTTATAACCAAACCATAGCTACGAGAATGTACGATGCTAGAAATTTCCACTGATGTCCAGAGATGGCACTCTCGAATTCTCTGGATTTCTCCCCTCTCTGTCGCGGTCGCTCTCTCTCTCTCCTCTCCTCTCTACGCCACAGCACATGCCCCAGGAAGCAGATGCGCGCGCAACTTACGCCGAACCACGGCCGACCTAGCCCTTCTTCTGCCGGTCGTGAGATCGAATCTCATGTGACTGTCACAATATACTGTAATTATATTACTATCACTTCTTTTATTTTAGCAGGCAAGATTTTCTTTTTTAATTCTTGATTGCGAACAGTATATGGAAGCCCGTCATGGAATAATTTGCTGACTTAGAAGGGGTTGTTCATTATTGTGTGTTGTAACTTTCTAGTCTAGGATTTGTATCAGTACCGGTACAGAATTCCAGGAGTGTATATCTAAGATAAAACATTTAATCTATGCGAACGTAACTCTGGATAAGTTAACACATATTTTCTGATTCACATGTGGAGATGAATTAAAATTTAACCCTTCTGGTACAAAAGTTTTATACATCTCATAACTACCAAGGGGAGAGGTAATACAGTTTACCCCCATCAAAATAATATACCGATACCAATCTTTGTTAAGTATTTGGGATATGTAACAATTTATGTATTATTGCATATGGACCTGCAGAAACTGTACAAATGTAAAATTATTTTCTCATTTTTAATAGCTGAATCGAAAGTTCTGATCCATTTTGTTGAAAGCCCATACTAAAAGTAATGAATTTTACATACTGTTATTGGTGACACTATGAGATAACGCACTTTTTCCCTTCAATTTTAAGGTTAACTCCTGAACGTTAATTTAGTTTTGAGATGGTAGGAAACATAGCTGCAAGCTATGGATGTCACAGTACTAAAACATAAATAGGAAATCATTTCATTTCATTGTTGTAATTTAAATATTCGAATACCATCTATAAATCTATGAACATTTACAAAAAAGCTGGACATCATTTCAGTTTTTTGTTGATGCTCAATTATTCGAACAACATCTATATTATAATGAATACATAAAAATAGGCTCCACTAATACTTTCTAATAAAATAATCACTTTTAAAATAACAACACTCAAAAACAAAATACATAAAAGATTGGAAAACATAGGTCATGATAACATAAATTATTAATTACGCAAAATAAATTAATTTGGAAACAGACAAATTCAATGAAAGAGAAAATTAATTACAAATTGAATTTTATATCCTGAAATTTTCATCACAGAACCTACCAAAGGGGATAACAAGATCATCCCACGTGAATAATGTGAATTACTATTTAAAGTGGATTAATTATTTCTGTTATTTTTATTTAAAACTATTAGTAGACATAATGAACAAATACATCGATTTTCAAAGAAAAATAGGGAGGAAAATTAAAATTGTCTTGAAAAATCGTCAGTGGGGTAATCCTAGGCAGCAGGAGCGTTGATCGTGCCCTGATATAATTAAAAAAATATGAATCCTTTAATGACACTTTTTCTTTTTGTGTCTTTCTCTGTTTCAAACGTATTTCTCTGTATTTTTCTTTTTAGTTATCTATTTTTCTTTAGTTTATTCCTATCTTCCATATTATTTTTTATCTTTATTTATTATGTATCTCTCTACCCTGATCTACTTTCCTTGCATTTCGTTACACATCTTTTAGTAAAGCGACATCGAAATGCTCCTCAAAAGAAGACAGCTCTCAATTGTAATTTCTTTCTAAGTACTGCATTCCATTATTTCATGATAGCAAAACAGCGAAGCTTGAATGCGGAATTTCTCATTAGCTCTAAAAGAGGCGTTTTCCTTTACAGAAGATCAACAACCTCGTTACAAGGAGAGTCTCAATAGCTCGGCACTTGGGATGCATCGTGTCAGTCCTCCTCTGTGACACCTAATGAACTTGAGGACGCGACTTCACTTCTCAAAAATACGACAACGCCTGTCAAAGACCTCACTACACGGTCGACATAAAAATAGAACTCATGAAAGATCCATTTCTTTAAACAAATTAAAAAAGCATGAAATATTACTAAAGCATATTTCATACAAATGTTTTTCAGACAGTACAGCCCCAATATAAAACTGTGTGAGTGCCTATCTTAGTGTGTGTTTGCCAGGAAGGAGAAAAAACTCGATGCTTTCTAGAATTTTTGTCGTAACAGACTAAACTGGGTACCCAGTGTCTAGAACTACAATTTCCTTACCCTATGAAATCGCCCTCTGTAGTCATTCTTACAACTCAATCTGACGTTCTCTGGTACAAACTCTTCCGTTAGAACGGATTAGGACTATTAAGAGTGATATTAGCTATTTATGGTACTAATGAATCAAGATGTATTTTACCCACAAGCTTATGTTTGGATCGCAAGGCGTAGCCGAGGATGTTAATTTCCGTAAATTTATATAAAAGTCTTGATTCACTTGTGACGTACAATATTTTTTCCCAACAACGACAAATCAAAAAGTTTTTCTAATTTTAGTTATAATTTAAAATGTACTAGTTAATCATTAAAGTGAAATATTATCCACCGTTATTGTTAAAGCGTTGCCTTACTACGAGACTCCAGTTATTAAATTGTTACTTTATTCGCCAGTGATTAAAGTAAAATGTTATCCTTCCTCATATTAAAACGTTGCTTAGCAACGGATTTTAAATTAACTTCGTTCGTTAGCACTTAAAGTAAACATTATCCATCCTTATTGTTAAAGCGTTGGCTTTAGTAACGAGATTTCCGTTATTAAATTGTTACTTTATTCGCTAGTGATTAAAGTAAAATGTTATCCTTCCTCATATTAAAAGGTTGCTTAGCAACGGATTTTAAATTAACTTCGTTCGTTAGCACTTAAAGTAAAACATTATCCATCCTTATTGTTAAAGCGTTGGCTTTAGTAACGAGATTTCCGTTATTAAATTGTTACTTTATTCGCTAGTGATTAAAGTAAAATTTTATCCGTCCTCATATTAAAACGTTGCTTTAGCAACGGATTTTAAATTAACTTCGTTCGTTAGCACTTAAAGTAAAACATTATCCATCCTTATTGTTAGAGCGTTGGCTTTAGTAACGAGATTTCCGTTTTTAAATTGTTACTTTATTCGCTAGTGTTTAAAGTAAAATTCTATCCGTCCTCATATTAAAACGTTGCTTTAGCAACGGATTTTAAATTAACTTCGTTCGTTAGCACTTAAAGTAAAACATTATCCATCCTTATTGTTAAAGCGTTGGCTTTAGTAACGAGATTTCCGTTATTAAATTGTTACTTTATTCGCTAGTGTTTAAAGTAAAATTTTATCAATCCTCATATTAAAACGTTGCTTTAGCAACGGATTTTAAATTAACTTCGTTCGTTAGCACTTAAAGTAAAACATTATCCATCCTTATTGTTAGAGCGTTGGCTTTAGTAACGAGATTTCCGTTATTAAATTGTTACTTTATTCGCTAGTGTTTAAAGTAAAATTTTATCCGTCCTCATATTAAAACGTTGCTTTAGCAACGGATTTTAAATTAACTTCGTTCGTTAGCACTTAAAGTAAAACATTATCCATCTTTATTGTTAAAGCGTTGGCTTTAGTAACGAGATTTCCGTTATTAAATTGTTACTTTATTCGCTAGTGATTAAAGTAAAATTTTATCCGTCCTCATATTAAAACGTTGCTTTAGCAACGGATTTTAAATTAACTTCGTTCGTTAGCACTTAAAGTAAAACATTATCCATCCTTATTGTTAGAGCGTTGGCTTTAGTAACGAGATTTCCGTTATTAAATTGTTACTTTATTCGCTAGTGTTTAAAGTAAAATTTTATCCGTCCTCATATTAAAACGTTGCTTTAGCAACGGATTTTAAATTAACTTCGTTCGTTAGCACTTAAAATAAAACATCCTCATTGTTAAAGCGTTGGCTTTAGTATCGAGATTTCCGTTATTAAATTGTTACTTTATTCGCTAGTGTTTAAAGTAAAATTTTATCCGTCCTCATATTAAAACGTTGCTTTAGCAACGCATTTTAAATTAACTTCGTTCGTTAGCACTTAAAGTAAAACATTATCCATCCTTATTGTTAAAGCGTTGGCTTTAGTAACGAGATTTCCGTTATTAAATTGTTACTTTATTCGCTAGTGTTTAAAGTAAAATTTTATCAATCCTCATATTAAAACGTTGCTTTAGCAACGGATTTTAAATTAACTTCGTTTGTTAGCACTTAAAGTAAAACATTATCCATCCTTATTGTTAAAGCGTTGGCTTTAGTAACGAGATTTCCGTTATTAAATTGTTACTTTATTCGCTAGTGTTTAAAGTAAAATTTTATCCGTCCTCATATTAAAACGTTGCTTTAGCAACGGATTTTAAATTAACTTCGTTCGTTAGCACTTAAAGTAAAACATTATCCATCCTTATCGTTAAAGCGTTGGCTTTAGTAACGAGATTTCCGTTATTAAATTGTTACTTTATTCGCTAGTGTTTAAAGTAAAATTTTATCCGTCCTCATATTAAAACGTTGCTTTAGCAACGGATTTTAAATTAACTTCGTTCGTTAGCACTTAAAGTAAAACATTATCCATCCTTATTGTTAGAGCGTTGGCTTTAGTAACGAGATTTCCGTTATTAAATTGTTACTTTATTCGCTAGTGTTTAAAGTAAAATTTTATCCGTCCTCATATTAAAACGTTGCTTTAGCAACGGATTTTAAATTAACTTCGTTCGTTAGCACTTAAAGTAAAACATTATCCATCCTTATTGTTAAAGCGTTGGCTTTAGTAACCAGATTTCCGTTATTAAATTGTTACTTTATTTGCTAGTGGTTACAGTAAAATTTTATCAATAAATTCTCATTATTAAAACATTGCTTTAGTACCGAGATTTTAGGTATTAAATTGTTACTTCATTCACTTGTGGTTAAAGTAAAACATTACCCATCCTTATAATATTCAAACGTTGCTTCAGTAACGAGATTTCAATTATTAAACTGTTACTTCTTTCACTAATGATTAAATAAAATTTTATACATCCTCATTCTTAAAGGGTTTCTTTAGTAATGAGATTTCAGTTATCAAATTTGTTACTTCATTCACTAGTGATGAAAGTAAAACTTTATCCATCTTTATTATTAAAACGTTGCTTTAGTAGGTACATTTTCGTTATTAAATTGTTACTTCTTCATTCACTAGTGATTAAATAAAATTTTATCCATCCTTATTATTGAAACGTTACTTTAATAACGAGATTTCAATTTGTTACTTCATTCACTAGTGATAAATATAAAATTGTATCCATCCATAATATTAAAACTTGCTCTAGTAACGATATATTAAATTGTTCCTTCATTCACTTTCGTTAAAGTAAAATTTTATCCACCGTTAATATTAAAATGTTGCATTAGTAACGAGATTTCAGATATTACATTGTTACTTTATTCACTAGAGATGAAAGCAAAATTTTATCTGTCCTTATTGTTAAAACGTTGCTTTAGTAAAAAGATTTCAGTTATTAAATTTTACTTTATTCACTTGTGGTTAAAGTAACACTTTATTACTCGTAATACTTATTATTAAAACGTTGCTTTAGTAATGATATTTCAGTTATTAAATTTCTACTTCATTCACTAGTGATTAAACTAAAATTCTGTCCATTTCATTGTTAATGCGTTGATTTATTAGAGAGATTTCAGTTATTAAATTGTTACTACATTCATTAGTGATAAAAATAAAATTTTATCCATCCTTATTATTAAAACGTTGTTTTAGTAACGAGATTTCAATTATTAAATTGTTACTACATTCAGAAGTGATTAAAGTAAAATTCTATCTACCCTTATTGTTAAAGCATTGCTTTAATAGCGAGATTTCAGTTATTAAATTGTTACTACATTCATTAGTGATAAAAATAAAATTTTATCCATCCTTATTATTAAAACGTTGTTTTAGTAACGAGATTTCAATTATTAAATTGTTACTACATTCAGAAGTGATTAAAGTAAAATTCTATCTACCCTTATTGTTAAAGCATTGCTTTAATAGCGAGATTTCAGTTATTAAATTGTTACTTATTCGCTAATGATTAAAGTAAAATTTTATCTGTGCTTATTATTAAAACATTACTTTGATAGATTTGAGTTATTAAATTGTTACTTCATTCACTAGTAATTAAAGTGTAATGTATTATTATTATTATTATTATTATTATTGGAAAATCTACCACTACTAATTTAATATCCTATCTTGATTTTGTTATGCCAGTAGTTGAAACTCAAGGTCAATGTGACTCAATTTATTTTGACTTTAGCAAAACATTTTATGTGGTTCTTCATAAAATATTATTAAATAAATTGAATAATTTTGGTCTTTCCACTGCGTAAATTGGTTTGAAAATTATTTAACAGATAGACAATCTTGTATTCGACTTGGTAATTCTCTCTCGGTACCTTATAATAGTTTCTGTGGTATTCCCCAAGAATCTACGTTGGGGCCTCTCATATTTTTATTATTTATTGATGATTCAAATAAAAGAATAAGTTCTAGCTGCCTATTATTTGCCGATGACCTTAAAATCTTTCGAAAAATTAATAGCTTGGCTGATTGTCAAATTCTTCAAAATGATATTAATTCAATTGCACTATGTTCTGATGAAAATTGAATGAAAATTAATGAATCCAAAACTTTTATAATTTTATTTCCTTTTCACGTAAAACTACTTCCTTAAAATATAATTATTTTCTTAATAATGTCATAATTATTAGGAAAGATTGTATTAGAGTTCTTGGTGTCCTACTTGATTCAAAATTGTATTTTCATGATCATGTTCAATATATTTATAACCATTCAATAAGAATGCTTGGTCTAATTAGGTCTCTAACGTATTCTTTTTCTACTCCTACGTCTCTATTAATTTTATACTATGCATTGATTGGTTAGATCTAAACTTGAATATGAATCTGATTTCTGGAATTCCATAACTTCCGCTGACTCTTTTAAATTGGAAAATATTCAAAGAAAATTTATTTCCTTATGTACTTTTCGATTTTTACCCAATTTCTGTGTTTATAATTATGAAAGTAACTGCAAATATTTTAATTGTTGTAGTCTATATGCCAGACGTCAAGATCTTGAATATTTATTTTTTGTAAGTTCTTAAAAGGTGAAATTGATTGTGAATCCTTCTTAAATAATATCAGTCTTCGAATTCCTACAAAAAGATTTTAAAGATTTCAAAAAAAAAAAAAATTATGCTAGAAATTGAAAATCTCTTTCTCCGGTCTGCAGATGCATAAAAATTGTCAATTTGCATGGAAATAATTTATATCCATTTAATGTATAGCCTAGTATTTACTTTATTGATATTGCATGCCACTTTGTTATTATTAATGTACTACGTATTTTGTTAGTATTGTATTTATTTATTTACTCTCGTTATCATTTATATTCCATTGTTGTTATATTCATTTTAATATTTTGTCTTTTTGTATTCTTGTCTATTGTATTGTTTTGCACTGTGCTGAAATTGGCCTCTGGCTGTTGTACAGCACATAAATATTAGTAATAAATAATAATAAATAAAATAAATTATTATTATTAGACTGCATAATATATCTGTTAAAATATCCCTACTGTCTCTTTATTGCAACAGATTATTGAAGAATTTCATAAGCTTTAGTGTCATACTGATGTCACATGACCTGGTGTTCGTTTCAGGATTGATGGTGGTCATTCAGCTGTCGTGAAAAGAGGTCGTGACAAGTTCAGACATATTGATGCGTATAATTAATGTCTGTTAAATTCAAAATTGACCAAGAGTACAAAAAAGTAACATTTGTAGTTACGAGGGAGAGTCAGAAAGTAACCTTAATAATTGTTTTATTAATTGAATATATACAATAAGACTACAAACACTTCATCTCTTATCACTTTTCAACATAGTGTAACAGGAACACTTGCATTGAATGTAGTCAGGACTATGTTGAAAAGAGTTGAAGTGTTTGTAGTCTTATTGTACGTATTCAATTAATAAAACAATTATTAAGATTACTTTTTGACTTTCCTTCGTATTTTTTTTTTTCCTAGAACAGAAATGCTAATCAAGTTTGAGTAGGATCACAGATTTTCATTGAACGTTTTGCTTAGAGACTCGGGAGATAGTCGTATATTTCTTCGCATCTTGTAGAGTAGGTTCACGAATTTTGTGACCTTTGTTTATTCTTTTATTTCGATGTTTACATTTGTTTATCATATTGGGAGCTGGTTTTTGACACTTCATATGATAATATCAGATCATATCACACCATTATATAGTCTCATATCAAACGTTATCATAATATCGTATCGAAACATCGCGTGTTAAACCATATCGCATCATATTATCATATAATTTATAACGTATATCGTACCGTACCGTATATAATGTCGAATCATATACATAACAACTAGTATGGCACATCGTTGGCTATTTGGCCTTAGAATATTCGCAATGAAAAGTAGAAATAATTATGTAGCCTATAGGCTATAGCAATAAATTTCTCAGAAACCTAATCGGCCTGAGGATATACTGGACCAATCATTAAATTTATTTCTTCGCCTTATGCAAGAAAGAAAACAAAAAAAAAATAATAAGTTTGAGTCATTTTCATTTAGTGTTTTTAATTCAAATATACGTCTATCGATTTATTCCTAATTATTATATTTCAGTGCATCATTCTCAAAGTTATACCTATAGAAGTAAGCACATATCTATAATAATCCGAGGCACGACAGCCCATGAAGGACCATGACCGACCAGCCAGCTGCTGGTCTCAAGTCCACATGCCGAAGCAGAGGTGGACGATCATCCAACCAGAATAGAGGTATCGTGTGGTTAGCACGATGATCCTCCCAGCCGTTATAGCTGGCTTTCGTAACCAGATTTCGCTACCTATCGTAGCTCCCCAAGTGCATCACGATGCTTGGTGGGCACCGGTCCCATGCACTGGCCGAAATTTCATGAGAAATTTCTTCCTCCATAAGGACTCGAATCAGCGCGCATTCCGTAACGCCAGTCCTAGACAGGATGCCTTAGACCACGACGCAAGCACAGATCTGAGCAATTAAAATGATATATCAGTCTATTTCTTAAAGCCTTATACAGTCGAGGCGAATGTTGTATCTTGGGAGTCAAATTTAACGCTTGAAGCTCGTCTGCGCATTTGCTGCGCCGGAGTCACTATGCCCTCTGGCTACGTCTTATTTTCCAGACAGCCTTGTTAAGTTCGCAGTTACCTACGTACGAACTGAATAATTGATCGAGCTATTTCTATTTCAGGAAGGTTTATTTTTGGTTCTGATTCACACAGGAAGTCAAGAAATCAATATATCTAGAAGAGGCACCTAAAATTAGTGGTAGGTTGTAAACCAACATGTTTAACTAGCGATTCATGATTTGTTTTTGTTTAATGATGCTCAACATACGTCAAGAGTCCGTCCTGTGTCACGGTTCTTACAGTTCATTGTTAACCTTGACTTTTTGCATTTGCATTTTCTTCTACCTAACTGTAAATTGACAACTGATGCAACTTCAGTAGCATGTGGTCACCACAATGTTCCTTCGAGACGGGGTTCGAAACACGACTTTGTCTTAATTTTAAGCATCGATTTACACCACGACTTTCTTGTGGAGATTTTTCACATAAAGAAAAGTAAGCAATTGTTACGTAAGTAGGCTTAAAATGAGGAAGTAACTTTAGCAGAAATGAGATTTATGGTAAGAAACCTTGAACGAGGTGAACTTCATAATTTTTTAGTTTACTCTAACCAATATTATTCGATTTATACAGGGTTATTCAAAGTAATTCACAATTGCAATAATTGAATGAGGGGAGTTTTGACGAAAATATCAGATATAAAACTTTGAATTTAGAAAGAAATATTTTTATGGAAACAAAATATCTTTGCGACTATTGTTGTGCGAGTTACAACGTCATCAGGACATTTCTAAATGACATTCTAAAGTTTTTTTTAAATTCATCTGGAATAGCACATTTTCAAACATATGTTCATGGTCGACATCACTCTTCTCTTATTATTAAATTTGGAGATTCTTTGAATTTTTTGAATTTACGAGTAAGGTATATCACAATTTAATTAGGTGTTCGAAATGTTCCTTATTTAAAATTTGGCAATGCCTAAGGCGCTATACAAACTCTTTTCGAACATTTTCAATTGCTGATGGTTGCATTTTTCTAAACTTCTCCCGTATTCCCATCTTCAATTCGTCAATATCGCCAGGTCTCGTAGCAAATACCTGTTTTTTTTTTCAAGTATTCAAGTGGAGAAAGATCGGGTGATCTTACAGACCACTCTACATGTCCTCTTCTTCCGGTCCGTTATTTTATGTCTCTGACATGTCTATATTCTCTGAATTTCGCTTCTATTCTGCTCACAGTTGACTGAGAAATAGGTGGCCGATTTGGATGAATTTCATTCAAAAGTGTAGATACCTCTTGTTGTTAACATATTGTCACCAAATCCTATTATCATCAGAATCTATTCCCCCATTTTCAACTATTTCAATTCCTTACACTTATTGGCACGATTCAGAAGTTTTTTATCCGTACAAATACATAATAATTGCAGCTCGTTAAATTACAAAGCTGTTGGTTTAGATTGCTATGTAATCCACCATAATCACCATATTTCGTTCTATCAAACTGTTTTCTGTTTCAAAACCTCAAACAATATTCCCCCTCTTAATTATAGTTTCATACCCTTACGTTGGTATGGCAGATAATTTTGTATATTTGCCTATCTGCTCTTTAACTATGTTCGGTGTTTGAGGGATTTCAAAATACTTACTTACTTACAAATGGCTTTTAAGGAACCCGAAGGTTCATTGCCGCCCTCACATAAGCCCGCCAGCGGTCCCTATCCTGTGCAAGATTAATCCAGTCTCTATCATCATATCCCACCTCCCTCAAATCCATTTTAATATTATCCTCCCATCTACGTCTCGGCCTCCCTAAAGGTCTTTTTCCCTCCGGTCTCCCAACTAACACTCTATATGCATTTCTGGATTCGCCCATACGTGCTACATGCCCTGCCCTTCTCAAACGTCTGGATTTAATGTTCCTAATTATGTCAGGTGAAGAATACAATGCGTGCAGTTCTGTGTTGTGTAACTTTCTCCATTCTCCTGTAACTTCATCCCGCTTAGCCCCAAATATTTTCCTAAGCACCTTATTCTCAAACACCCTGAACCTATGTTCCTCTCTCAGAGTGAGAGTCCAAGTTTCACAACCATACAGAACAACCGGTAATATAACTGTTTTATAAATTCTAACTTTCAGATTTTTGGACAGCAGACTGGATGATAAGAGCTTCTCAACCGAATAATAACACGCATTTCCCATATTTATTCTGCGTTTGATTTCCTCCCGAGTGTCATTTATATTTGTTACTGTTGCTCCAAGATATCTTGGAGGGATTTCAAAATAAGTAATAATAATTTCTGTTGTATGTCTATCTTGTGGAATATACTGTAGATGTAATCAGCAGGGTAACTATGACACTAGCGAAATAATGTCGCTAAAATTATATACCGAAATAAGATACGAGTTACTTGACAATATAATGTACATTAAAGAAAAATTAATTAGTGACACATGCACCTACTTGAACTGCACACATTAGTAATGAAATCAGTTATTTACTTCTTTGAATTATACCAAAAACTTTTGCGTTTAATTTAGAAAGCGAAAAATCTTCTGATTTGTATGGGTAGTAAATGATTTCATTTATTTATACCTTTTGAACGATGCAGAGGCGAGTCACTATGTAAGTTTCAAATCGGTGTAGCAACCTATATTTTTAATGAGGTGCCTGAGTCACCGCTAGATGGCAGTACCGTCCAAGTGTTAAGATGATCGATGTACGCACAGGCACACAAACAAACAAGGAAGCAGCCGTTGCAAGATGGCGGAACCTCCACACAAATATATCTTTATCGAGCAGCGCTCCATTTTGGAATTTTTGTGGACAAAAGGTCTGGTAGCAAAATATATTCATGCTGTATATGTATGGTGAACTTTGCCAATTATTGTGAGCAGAAATTGTCTGACAACTATCGAACACCGAGTCGATCGGCCAGTGCAGGCAAATGTACACTTGACGACTTGATCCGAGCAGACAGGATGAAGGGAACGATATGCTTACCCGGATAATCATAGATTGAGTATTGCTTTCTTGTGCATCACTACCAATCCGAGACCAAGCATGCATATCAATTCGTGAAAAGGTGTCGCCATCTTGCAATTGTTTCTTTGTTTCGTTAGTGCGCAGATTGATAAGTTCAGGCGAGTCGTTAAAAAATGTAAGTCGCTACTTCAATTTGTAACTTAGTGATTTTCCTTCGAAAATCACTGTGAACAGAAATATCTTTGGTAACAAGAAGAATAAAATAGTTACGAAATGATTAAAATTTATAAGAGGGAAGTTAGTATCATTTTTAAATTTAATTTAATATGCATAAAAGCTCTCAGATGTGATGCGATTAAAGAAAATAAGATTGAACATTTTTTTTTTTAAACTTTATACACAAAACGCTGAATTTTACTTCAACGCTTAAATTGGAAGAACTCTGTCTCTCACGCTCTATTTTTAAACCGCGTCGCACTATAAAGAAAACAACGCAATGTTCGTATTATATTTGTTGTATATTATTCTATAATTTTGCTTAAATTTGTATTCTCCTACCAGTTTATTTTCTATTATCTTATTAAAATTACGGTATAAAAATGGAATATTTGCTCTTTGAAGATTAAGAACCAGATTAAGCCAGTAGAACAAGTAATGAGCTTTAACTACCTAGGAACAAAAATAACAGGCAATAAGAACCTAGGCGAAGAAGTAAGGGAACAGATGATTAAAGCTAACACAATATCAGGATTTTTAAGAGACATTATTTGGAGGAATAAATTTATGACCATAGAAAGCAAAATTCGAATCTACAAGACATGTGTAAGACCAGTTTTAACGTATGCAACAGAAACCAGAGCAGAAAAAAAACTGAAATGATGATGATAACAACAGAGATGAGAACGCTCAGGAGTGTTACGGGTTACACAATACATGATAGACAAACAAATGAGGAAATTAGAAGTAAATGTGGAATACAAGACGTGACAAAATGGATCAAAGGAAGAAGAAAAGGATGGAGAGATCACGTTTCAAGAATGACAGATGAACGATTTCCAATAATAATAATAATAATAATAATAATAATAATAATAATAATAATAATAATGGCTTTATTTAACCTGGCAGAGTTAAGGCCTTAAGGCCTTCTCTTACACTCAACCAGGATTAAGACTTGCTTACAAAGTTGATCATAAAACTTGATCAGAATTAAGTAATTACATGCTGATTACATAATGAGATCAAAAGAGGTAGTTACATAAAATTTACCTCATAAAATAAAAATAAACATAGTGAAATACACATTAATTTGTTAGAATCAAATGCGAATCACATAAAAACAGAAGCCGATAATTCAATAAAAAAATAAAAATGTACACAGTAAAAATAAAAATAAACACATTACTGTACATATTAATATTAGATTACAATTAAGTAGGACTTACATAATTAAATCAGAAACCGACAATTGAATAAAATGTACACAAAAAATAGATTAATAATAAAAAAACAACACAGTGGGATACATATTGGCGTTAAGTGATAAATAAACACGATTTAGATAATAAAAATAAGAAAAATAAATAAATACAGTGGAACACATTTGCAACACGTTAGGTCTGGCAACTCATCATAAGATACTTTTCTAATTTACATTTAAAGGAAATTAAAGTTCTGCAGTCCTTGACTTCAGGCGGCAGAGAATTCCAGTGACGAGAAGTAGCAACAGTGAAAGATGAAGAATAAAGAGATGATGTGTGCATCGCGATGGTAGGAAAACTAGACACCCCAAGACCTTTGGGACGACCTCCAAAACGATGGAAAGAAAGCTGGTCACCATTATCAGAATAGGCAACGTTGGAAAAGACATGATTTAATCCTACAATACGAATAAGAAGAAGAAGAAGAAGAAGAAGAAGATTAAGAACGATTTAAAAATTATTATTCTTTCGTACATACAATTGTATTTGGCAAAGAAGGCGTAAGTTGCATGTGACGTTTTGAAATAATTAAGGTTAGTCTATATAAATTGAACAAAACTTCGCTGCACCATTTTGTGGCAATTTTTATATTTGCGCATTAACATTAGATATATTTACCACTCTGTTAAATGTGAATACGGAATACTATAGTCATGCACGGTAGAACAAATGAACTACGCATTTAATGTCAAGAAGTCGTATCCATAGTAACTGATTCGTGACCCCGGCTGGGAGCCATCACCATATCAACGAGCGTGACCCATTTGAAATTACTGGTGGAAAAAATGAAAACTGAAATGGGCTTTTGTATGTCGTTTACTCATTGAAACATCATGGGATATCAAGCGGAAACTATATAGTTTTAATTAATAGAATTAATTAGGGCGGAAATTGAATTATAATTTTTATTCTTCAATTATAACCGTAATTATCGGTAGCGCGTTTAACTATAGATTCAGAGGATTCGAGTTCAATTCCAGCTGAGAATTTAAGATTTATCTTGCTGAAATTTGATCATATTTGTTGTGTGTTACATCAAATATTTATTATATGAGGTCTCGCCATCCTCATTGAATATTAACACGATTACTATGAAGTAGTCAATGTGTATTATCACCATTAAATTAAGAAAAATTCGTTCCGGCACCGGGAATCGAACCCGGGACCTCTCAGCTCTGCGCGCTGAGGGCTCTTTTCAACTGAGCTATGCCGGGACACGATCCACGGTGCCGGTCGAACTCCTCTCATAGTACTGTTTTATGGCCTACTACCTGCATTTAAACCTATGTAAGTCAATATGACTTTTATGGCCATATTCAACAACAGTTTGTGATAACTGTAAACATTTAATACATCAAATATTCATCATATGAGGGCTCGCCATCCTCATTTAATATTAACACGACTACTATGAAGTAGTCAATGTGTATTATCACCATTAATCCCGGGTTCGATTCCCGGTGCCGGAACGAATTTTTCTCGATTTAATGGTGATTATTCTGTGTTGTTTCAAACAGTAGCCTTCCGTCATAGTGATAGTTAAACCTTGTCTTAAAATGTGGTCAGAATGGATCAGAAGTTCTAATCCATGACCGTAAAATTTAATTAATACGAAAAATAGATTCGCTTGTCATAATTATTATTAATTCAGAAAACCATAAAATTAATAAAATCAAACCAAAAGAAATTATATGACTAGAGTCTGAACATGCATGCAAAGTAAATATTGCATTATACTGTATGCATTTATGCATGAAAAGTGCTAAGCACGAACCAACAGTACGAGTGATGAAACTACGGTGAAAAGGAAACCTCTGGAACAACCACAGACTTCTTCATAGCCCTTAGAAGTTACATTCCACACACAGGGGTTATTCAGTGTCAGTTGTACAAATTCAATCACTGCAACCAGACCGGACCGAAAAGATCTATCGTCACAAAAGTCTCGTAATGTGCTTAGCACTGCTTACATCAGGACATTCATTCATGCATAGCTTTTTGCCCAAGAGTAGATATTTCATTACAAACCCGGCATTCTCCAATCTTCCCTATCACCCGCCTTCCTCTTAGTCTCCGCATACGATCCATATCTCCGTGTTGTTTATACTCTGATACATTATTCTGCCCCCAAACTTCCTCCCGTTCGCCATCCCTTCCAGTTCATCCTTCAGTAGCAGTTTCTTCTTAGCCAGTAAGCCAGCTAATTTCTTTTTCGCTTCCTGATCAGTTTCAGCATTATTCTTTCTTCACCCATTCTTTCCGACACAGATTTATTTCTTATTCTGTCTGTCCATGTCACATGCTCCATTTCTTTTCATATCTACATTCCAAAAGCCTTTAGTCGTTTTTCTTCACTTCATCGTAATGTCCATGTTTCCGCTCCATACAATGCTATACTCCACACAAAGTACTTCACTAGTGTTTTCCTTAGTTCTCTTTTACGAGAGAGAAGTAATTTACGTTTAGGTACATCAATCATTTCTTCTAATAAATTATTGTTGCAAAGTGCACTGAGGTAGTAGAGAATCACTTTGAGAATTTTTATTAATAATTTACATGTTTATAAGATGTATGATTTTTTTTTATCAAAATTGTATCTCGCATATATTTCAATCCTTATTCGGAGGTACCAGACCAATTGTTTGGGTATATGTGTGTAGTTCTTTCCATTTATTTTATTTTACTTAATTCCGTTGTTAAATCGAAAGAAAACTATCCAAATACACTTTTACATTCCAAATACACTGGCAGACAAAAAATTTGGGACACTTGAATTTTACTTTGTATTTAATATGTCACCAATATGTATTAAATGGTGATTAATTTAATTATACGATTAAAAAACGTAACACAGACTGAAAACGAAAGTGATTATGATTTTATATACTCGTTTATATTTGTACGAGGAATGAGAACTAAAAATAAAAACTATATGCCACCTTTTAAAAAATAGTGACCTTCATATTACCTTGAAAAGTCCTTCAAATACAATAGAAATGACGTAATTTCCTTTCCCGCTTAAAGTCAATTAACATTTATTTTAATTATTTATTTCTGAAACACTTCGTTTTTGAGGTCTTTCGCATTATCAGTTTAGATGGTACACTTGTATAGATAATAGACCTCGTGTATTCATCTCTGACAACCTACATTCTTTCTCCATTTTCATGTTCTTCGATCAGATATCTTGATGTTTTCAATGTGAAGGTCATTATCATACTTTCTGCGAAAAAAAAAAAAAGATTGCAAGATATACATTTCGTTTACCAGCAAAAATAGAGTTACGCGTCGGTTATAATGAGGTTATGTTGTTTCTGTGTATAAAAATGAGTAACCGGTTCGAGATTTATTCTGTAATGTACTAAATTACATATCTTCTTGATGTGATTTTGTCTAAATCAATAACGTCACAATCTTCAGTCAACATAAAGTTGGCACCAAACTTTACAAATTTCCAAGCCAAACTAATATACGTAAAACAAGCAATGCAATGTTGCACACGTAGTATACCTAATCAGAGCATGTATCCACAGTGATTTATAATCTGTACTCAGTGAAATAAGCGACAGATATACTCACAGCCATGCCGGTGTTGGAATCAGGGCAATTGTCAATAAATATTCCAACCACGTAGACGCCATAGGCAATGAAAAGCAGGTCAACTCGATAACTCTGCTGCGTCTTCCATCATAGAATACGCCTACAATTACTACTCCAAAGCCTATGTGAATTGTGATTACTGGTGTTTTACTTAACGACGCTTTCAACTTCAAAGGTCTTTTGCGGAAAGAATCCTGTTCTTGATAGAGGAATCCAGACAAAATTCAAGAGTTCTTTTTCCAAATTATTGATTTAGAAAATTCATTCGTGTACTTATATAACTTTAAACTAACAAGCACACATTCTGATGGTAGCAGATAAAGAAGTTGATTTTTTTATTCCACCATGTTAATAATGTCAAAAGAAGTGTTTATACAAATTTTGTCCACTCGACCGCAATTACGAGGGTCGTAAAAAATAAGTTTATCAGGAGCCGTTAACAGAAAGAAAACACAATTTCATTGGAAAAAAATATTGATACAGACACAGCAATTCTTGGGCTATTTTTCAACATATTACCAACAGAATTTAAGACATTTGAAGAGTCCACTGCAAGAATGATGGATGTCACTTTCTTGTCGAAAATGAAACAAGAATGTCAATGCATAGCTTAAGACATAATATAGGATGTACATAGAGAGTTATATGGCATTAACACTGATAGTCATTGTCCAGTAAAGAACGGAAAATCACAGTTAAGCTTGGAGAACTAAGAATTTCAATACTTTCAATTCCTTCTCCTGAAAAATGTATTCCAAATGACATCCATCATTCTTCCACTGGACTCTTCATTTGTCATATCATGGGATCTACAGAGATGTGCAGACTGCTGTCAAACGTTGGTTCCGATCCCAGGCGACTGACTTCTACGACACAACGATACAAAAATTGATCCAATGGTATGACAAATGTCTCCGTACCAGTTGGAGATATGTTGATAAATAGCGCAAAAATTGATGTATCTGTTTCAATAAATCTTTCCATGCAATTGTGTTTTTTCTGTAAACGGCCCCAGGGAAAATCACTTTCTGGACGGCCTCGTAATTGCGGTCGAGTGGCCAAAATTGGTATAAGCACTTCTTTTGATATTATTAACATGGCGGAAGAAAAAAATAACTTTATCTGCCCCCATCAGAATGTTTGCTTGTAAGATTTTCGTTATAGTTATTAAAGACATGATTCTGTATATAAGAATTAATTTAATTGTCTTGCAGACTTTTTGGGACATATTACACATAGCCCTACTGTTTCTGCTGTGAAACAATTTCTTTTAAATTAATTTATACACGCTTTAACATCTGTGGTCCTATCGCATGTGTTTCTTTCTGTATATCAGTAGGCTGTTTTTACTATTGCTGAGTTTCAATTGTTATGTGTTATAGATGACTCGTGTTCATGTAATTGATATTAGATTTTGGTTAACATTTATGCTATTGGTAATTGAGGCGATGATGAATCATGGTACGTAAATTTATAATCCAGCATTTGCCTTTGTGAATGACAGAAACCATGAAAAACCCAGTCAGATTGACCGGCCACGGGATTTGAACCCGGGACCTCCTGAATGCGAGTCTCACACGTTACCGTCTGAGCCAACACGCTCGATAAAATAATAACTAGAAACAATTATTGTACACGGAACTAGTCCTACCCTATATGCTTCTGAAGACCGGTTTTTTGCGACCAAAGACTCTGAAAACACATATTTCTGTTACAGTCCCAAAATTCTATTTTCCTTCCGAATCATCCCAATATTTCTTCTTTATACCTCACATAATGAATTAGTAATAAAAAACATACATGATTTCTAAGTTTCAAGCAAAATACGTTACCACGGTTGGCAATGTTACACTACAATCCCACAAGATTTGCTTCAGAAAATACGCTGTAATCGACAGAAGTTCATAGTGGGTGTGTGGGACGTTACAACGATAGTAATATGATACATATTTATTTATGATTATATTTGAAAATGTCCGTTTTGTAGGTCCGCTATTTGCCTAGAGACTAATGTGTGAATGGGTTGATATATAGTAGGTGTGCGTGGGAGTTAATCCAAGCATGGGCGGACGTTTGATTGTGTTTTGTTACCTCTCTCAGCATAATCTGAGCAAGACAGTTGCCAGGCAACGCGTGCAATGTATTTCCTTCCTTCCGGATCATATAAATTGACGCTATTTTGTTTTTATATATATATATAGTACTTAAATTTCTGTATAAATTATTTTATTGTTGTTTTAAGTGGGAATAAAAAAATCTAAACGTTGAGTACAGAAATCAAGGTGTGACTTGAAAAAAAAAGTATAGAAACATAAATTCTGTGGTGTTTGGGTAAAGGGAGATAAGTCATAAAAACGAGTTCGGAGATAAATGAAAATTAAACTTGGAACCCTTATTACAAATAATTTTCTACACAAATGAAACACATCAACTGCTAGTATTCTTTGATTTTTGCCCACCCACTTGTATAATTTAATTTGTTTGTTCATCTGGGGAACAAAATTCCACCTGGACAAAAAATGACTTATGCCCCTTTGCCCGAACACCACAGAATTAATATGTAACATGAAATGTTATACGGCGTTACTGTGGAAGAATGAGGAGTCTGAAAACGCTTTAAATTATATTTTAAAGCGAAGTTATGACTAGTGGACGAATTGATGTGCACTAAAACGGCAAAATATGCATGTACGTGTGCACTTAAAAATCAGGATATATGTACTGTTAAAAAAAAAAACTTTTCATTTTAAGCAAATTATTATTATTATTATTATTATTATTATTATTATTATTATTATTATTATTATTATTATTATTATTATTATTATTATATAATTGGACAGACATTTTGTCGCACGAACAAATATAAAATTTAAAATTTATTTTCAGAACGAAAAGTTACATTTCATCATCATCCTTCACGAATTAGGCCTCTGTAGACCTGTTTCGGCCCCATCTAGCAGTCTTCTTAAAGGTCTTCCTGGTCGACGATGTCCTCTAGGTTTATATTGCATCATAATTTTTGGGATTCTTGAATTTTCCATTCTTCTTAAATGATCTAGCCAATTGAATTTGTATCTGCTGATTTTTTCTTCTACTGACTCTACTTCTAATTGTTCTAAAATTTCTTCATTCCTTATTCGGTCTAAAAGAGTATATCCTGCTGTCCTCCTGAAAAATTTCATTTCCGTTGCTTTGATTCTGTTCATGTCTTTTTTCTTTAATGTCCAAATTTCGCTTCCGTATAAAAGGGAGGGTAATGCTAGTGTATTATAGATTTTTATTCTTGTAGATTTTTGTACTAATTTAGATTTTAATGTATTGTTTATTATTCCTAGAATTTGTGTAAATTTGGTAATTTTCTTGTTCACATCTTTTTCATTTTGATAAGATATTTCACAACCCAGATAATTGAAATTTTGCACTTGTTCGAGGCATTGATTATTGTGTATTATCTTACTTCTGACTGGGTCTTGTCCTAAAAATGCCATTACTTTTGATTTTTGTGCTGAAATTTCCATCCCAAAATCTTTTAATATTCTATTTAATGTATACAGTCCTCTTTGTAAATTATCCTCTGAATTGGAAATTATGACTTGATCATCGGCATAGAGTAAGGTATTTAATGTTAGAGCACTGGTTATTTTGATTCCTGATGTGTAGATTTGGTTCCATTTTAAAATAATTTCATTTATATAAATATTAAATAAAGTTGCTGATAGTGGACAACCCTGTCGAACTCCATTATTAACTAATTTTCTTTCGGATATACAGTTATTTATTTTGACACTTATTTTGCTGTCTGTGTAGAGTTCTATTATATTTTGTAATAGCAAATTTGGAATATTTTTATCTTGTAATATGTCGAATAAAAGGTCTCTTCGGACTTTATCAAAAGCTTTCACAAAATCAATAAAAGCTATATGGGTTTCTAAATTAAATTCTCTTCTTTTTTCTAACAATAGTTTGATACTAAATAATGGATCTACACATGATCTTCCTTTTCTAAAGCCATTTTGACACTCTAGAAGGAAAGCTTCAGCATGTTTTTTTAATTTTTCATTTAAAATCCTACCAAATATCTTATAACATGTGTTGAGGATACTAATCCCTCTATAGTTTTCAACATTCTGTTTATCTCCTGTTTTATATATGGGAATAATTACACTATTTTTCCATTCTTCCGGTAAAGTGGCAGTCAGATATATTCTGTTTAAAAATCTTTGTAATCTTTCTTGAAATAGATCTCCTGCATATTTATACAATTCTGGATTTAGGTTATCTTCTCCAGGTGATTTACTATTTTTCGTCTTCTTTAATGCTCCTTACATTTACATTTACATTTACATTTACAGTTACATTTGTTGAGATAGACTTTCTGCACATTTAAAGGATAAAACTAAAATTCATTAAATCATTTATTATCATAACACACTGCTCTCGTAAATTGACTGAGCGTATTGGGATTTAATTAATAGCTTTCCCAAAACATGCTACGAAATGTTTCATGTAAATAATTTTTATCTCTAAAAGGAAGAAAAACGAGCAAAATTGTATTAAACTTTTTTGTTTGAAATATCTCAAGAATAACCCTTGAAATTAATATATTACTTACGGTTCACTCTGTATATAAACATATAAGTACCAATAATCTTTATATACATATAACAATAATCTTTATATACATATAGGCCTACCAATAATCTTTATATATATATACCAATAATCTTTATATACATATACCAATAATCTTTATATACACATACCAATAATCTTTATATACACATACAAATAATCTTTATATACATATACCAATAATCTTTATATACATATACCAATAATCTTTATATACATATACCAATAATTTTTATATACATATACCAATAATCTTTATATACATACACCAATAATCTTTATATACATATATCAATAATCTTTATATACATACACCAATAATCTTTATATACATATATCAATAATCTTTATATACACACACCAATAATCTTTATATACATATATCAATAATCTTTATATACACATACCAATAATCTTTATATACATATATCAATAATCTTTATATACACATACCAATAATCTTTATATACATATATCAATAATCTTTATATACATATACCAATAATCTTTATATACATATACCAATAATCTTTATATACATATATCAATAATCTTTATATACATACACCAATAATCTTTATATACATATACCAATAATCTTTATATACATATACCAATAATCTTTATATACACATACCAATAATCTTTATATACACATACCAATAATCTTTATATACACATACCAATAATCTTTATATACACATACCAATAATCTGTATATACACATACCAATAATCTTTATATACACATACCAATAATCTTTATATACACGTACCAATAATCCTTATATACATATACCAATAATCTTTATATACATATACCAATAATCTTTATATATAATTCACCTGAAATAATATTAGTCGGTGCAAAAAACCACCAGAAGCAACAAAAAAGCCTGTCATTACCAGTCTGCTCACGTCTAGCAGGAAGTTTTTTTAAGTTCAATGGAAAGCGACCAGGAAGTCACCGAAAGGTTGCCAAGGCTCTCTTATCTCTATGTCGAAGCTTTTTTCTCGGCCGGTAATGTACATCAAGGGTTTCATCAGAGAGATTACGTGTTTTAAAAAATTACACTAACGTGTCTCTGCTCCCTTTACTTTGTTTGATGTCACAATATGGGTTGAGTAAATTTAAGGCGATATTGCTTTGACCGGTTATGTAAGGACATCGACCCGACGCTGCGTTGCTAGGTTTCAGTGACATTTTATTAACTGTTCATGTGCTTTAATTAAGTCTACGTACAAGATTCCTGTCAACTTACTTGAGAATGGTATACTAAAGCGCACTCAATTAAGTTTATTCAAAGCTGCAATTATTTACAAGCTACTAACCTTAAAATTCTTCTTGAGATTCGAGACAGGTTTCATTTGATTTCTGCATTTCTGTTCTAAGCGAAATTTCCCTAGAGATTGAAACCCTTTATAATTGAAACGGAAATATAAGCAAAGAATAAAATTAACGTTCTCTATTATATTTAGGGTAAAAACAACAGTGAAAGAAGTGTAGGGGAGGCGTCAAAACCCAAAGTCATACCAAGGACAAATTCTAAAAGACCAAAAATGCAGAACTAAAGTGACTAAAAGAGATATAGATAGGAAAATCTCATATCCCTAGCTCAGATGTGGGAACACTAAAAGCTATTCTCCATTGCAGAGGCCATTGCCCTGCATGGGATTTCAAGAGTATATTATTATTATTATTATTATTATTATTATTATTATTATTATTATTATTATTATTATTATTATTAATATTATTATTATTATTAATTAATTTTTTTTTCTGCAGTTAAAAACTCGACCACAGCACGCTGCTTCAGACGCACCGACATAGTGCTGGTACAAGTTAGACTCTTTTAACTCGTTGTGCTGGTACACGCCACCATGTTTCAGGCTATAACTCGGAGCTCTCTACTGACAGAGATACGAAACTCGTGTCACTGAATACAATGTAGGGTAAACTTACCTAATGTCGTGATACCCCTAATTCCGTGATACGTTTTTTTCATTGACTATCATGGGATTGGGTATCTTGCTTGAAATTTCGCCGATGTCTCAAAAGTAGCTGAAAGATGTCTGGCGCTATGATCGAAAGACAGAGCTTTGATTGACCTCCAGTTTAATAAAGGTATCACGGGATTAGACAACTTTACCCTACTATCACTAATATTTTTAACTGTATTCACAGCGACAAAAAAATAGGAGGCATTACTTTTCAGTATACCCTCGTAACTTGTTAAAATAATGTGTTCGGTCTCAAAAAAAAATGAAAGAAAGAAATATACAAACAAAATAAGAAAGGAAGTAAAAGAAAGAAGGAAAGAAAGAAAGAAAGAAACACTGTTCGGAATTCCATCGAAAAATTGTTGTTGATTCTCTTCTTGATTTGCCTTTTTTATTATTCCAAGTATCTTGCATGTTTTTCCTATTTCATTACTGGTACGTGTTAGTTTCAGAATATGTTTTAAAAACGTTTCTCTTGTTCTCCTGTCCATTAAGTTTTTTCCTTAGGCTATGTAAATTTATTGATCTTATGTTTGACTTAATTTGAGTTCTTTTTTGGCTAATAATTCCGCTGTTTTATTCCTGTAACTGAGGGCATACATTGGAAATGTTTTGTTTCATTAGTTTCTTAAGTCAGTTATGTAACGATGCTGTATCAGCTACAAGATTATTTAGCATCGATGGAATTAGTGATACCAAGCTAATATTTGGCGAGATAAGGCCGAGAATTCTCCATGTGATTGCCTGACATTCGCCTGTGATAGTTGGGGAAAACCTTGGAAAAAATATAACCAGGTATTCAGCCCAAACGAGAAACAAACTCACGCCCGAGAAATCAGGATCAGTAGGCAAATGCGCTGCCACCTAAGCTTTGGTTAAGTTAGTATTTTTTCACTAATTTAGCTGGTTTATTTGTGCTCAAGGCTATTTATTCGATTTTACTGCTTCTATAGCAGATGTGGGGTCAGGTAGAACTGTATTGCCGGTAAAACAACTGTCATACTTCATTGAAGATAACTTTAATTTCTCCTTTAACCACTTCCCTTATTATCCCGAGTTAACTCGGGTTGCTAACATGTGTCAAAATTTATTAACCCGAGTTAACTCATTTGAGTCCCATTGTCTATTTCATAGCGATTTTTTTAAATATGTAAGAAAATTAGTGATGTAGCCTACAGTGATTCTGTAATATTAAATTACCTCTTTACGAAAATAAAAAATATGACACTTTTTTCACAAAACTGGTAAAATATATAGTAAGGGAAGAGGTTAAAAAATGTATTTTGTTTCCTCCCACTAAAATATGAGAAGACTTGAAATTACCTCCTGCTTCCGCATTTCCTGTTTCATTGATTAATGAGCCATCATCATATTATATCCTTAACCATTCATCAGATCCACAACTTTCTTCTTAAGTAGCTACAGGCCTAAGTATTAATTGTTTCAGTACTTCTAGATTGTTTATATGCTTTTTACTTCACTCAACAAAGTGGAGTTAATATTAGGGCTGTATGACTGACAACTTAATGAACTTTGACTTTCGCAAATTGGTTTCATATCTATCAGTAATTGAGAAAGGTTGTGACAGCTCATCAGTGAAGGCACTTATGTTTCAAGTTTTAGATGGTCTTCGGTTTGTTAAAGTAAAAAAAGTATTCTCGTTTCATATTGCGATAGATTGCATTGAACCCTGAGAGAGCTGCAGCCATCACAGTAGTTGAGTGGAAGAAGTTGCCGCTTCAGCAAACAAGACACTTAAACCTACACATATTCGCACATACATACATACATACATACATACATACATACATACATACATACATACATACATACAGTTACACATAGCACCTTGCTGGACGTCTGCCGCGAAACCAGGTGGTCCGGGTTCGATTCCCAGCCGGGGCAAGTTACCTGGTTGAGGTTTTTTTCGGGGTTTTCCCTCAACCCAATATGAGCAAATGCTGGGTAACTTTCGGTACTAGACCCCGGACTCATTTTACCGGCATTATCACCTTCATCTCATTCAGACGCTAAATAACCTAAGCTGTTGATAAAGCGTCGTAAAATAACCTACTAAAAATAAAAAAAATAACCTTGCTGGAGCCGGAACTAGAGAAATCAGTGTGTCAGTGTTCGTCTTGTTCTCCTTGCCCTCTTATTCTCCTTACATTCTCTTTGTTCTACTTCAGTTCCCCTTGTTTTACTTGTTCTCCCCTTGTTTTACTTGTTCTCCCCTTGTTTTACTTGTTCTCCCCTTGTTTTACTTGTTCTCCCCTTGTTTTACTTGTTCTCCCCTTGTTTTACTTGATTTCCCCTTGTTTTACTTATATTCCCCTTGTTCTCCATGTCTTCCCCTTGTTCTCCTTGTACTTCTCTTGTTCACGTTTTATTCAACATATCCTTGTAGTCCTCTTGTTCTCTTTCTATTCCCACTTTTCTCCTTGTTTTGTCTAGTCCTTGTTATCTCCTTGTTCTCCTTATATTTCTCTTGTTCTCTTTGCCTTCCCCTTGTTCTCCATAGATTCTTCTTGTTCTCCTTGCCATCTCCTTGTTCTTGTATTCCCCTTGTTCTCCTTGTACTCCTCCCTTTCTTCTTGTGTTTCCCTTGTTGTCCTTGCCTTCCCCTTGTTCAATATATATTCTCCTTGTTATTCTTGTATTTTCCTTGTTCTTCTTACAATGTCCTTGCTTCCTTTGTCTTTTCATAGTTCTCCTTACATTCCTCTTGTACTCTCTGCATTTCCGTTATTTTTCCTGTCCTCTTCTTTTTCTTCTCCGAGTGCTGTTCGTCAACAAGCCCTTCACAGTAAAGCTTTGCACCTGTCGGCAGGTGGTCGTAGTTCTACGTAAAGATATGCAGTATAGTGAAGGTACGTAGTTCTACGTAAGTGTATGCTGCATAGTAGAGTTGTACACCTCTCGATAAGTGATCGCACTTACATGTACGATAGGTCTAGGCCTACGAAAAAACTTGCAGCGTAATAAAGTTATGGACCTGTCTATTTCTTTGATTTGTCACCTTCACTTACTGCCTAAGACACGCAGCCCATTTCTCTCCGTCCAGGGTGATTGTACGAATAGATCCGTCTGACATTGACTACTGAGAAAAACCAGAGCATTAATTGTGTCGTGGACATTTATTGATGCTGGGCCTCTGACGGCATTTCAGCGAGGAAATTTAATCCCATCTGTTGCCTCGCACCTCGTGATTTGCGCCCAATATGTTAAAGTGCTTCCTGTATCTGCCAGCATAGTGATTGATTCACTTCCGACAAGCGAATCGAAGTTTCTCTGGTGTAGAAGGGGCAATGAACTTGTGTGACTGGAAGCAGAAGTTCGGCGTCCTCCACCACCACTTCGTCTAAAAGGATTTGAGTGATATAAGCTTATAGCTTGTCGTGAGAGATTCACAGTTGACAAGAGATTCCGCATCACAATATCTATAAACTTCATCCCCGTTCCAAACTAATCGAATTAGTAAACCAAATTCGTTATTTATAATCCATTTTTAACTATAGAGATCCCAGAAAGTTGTTTTGTTAGTCGAAATTCTCTTATCAAAAGGAACATCAATTCAATTCCAGAAAAATCATATTATGACATTAGTAGTGAACAGGTTTCTTGTAGATATTCACAAGCAGTTTTATATAGCATACATATACAGTATATATTATGTACATATAATTTAAATGACAAAATTCCACGCCAAAAACGAAACTGGTACGATAACATTTTGAGAATAGATAAATATAGATTACCGCAACAATGCCACCGTATAAACTAATTTGTTATAGAGATGTACGTCGTCCGAAATCAAGATGGCAGGATCAATAAAACTCTCCTGAAGACGGAACTAGCTGTCTGGTCTAATTCCTTAAGTAGAGGAGGAAAGGTTTATTGTGGGGCAGGTTTATTCGAGTGGTTCAGTGTTATTTCTATAGATATGTTTAATAGATTGACTAAGAATGCCCACTCAGGTAGCTTATTTAGATTTAAAGTCGTTTTAAAAAATTGGCTTTTAGAATATCCTTTTCACCATATTAATGAATTTTTTGACAGCCACATGAACATAGAATTTTAATATGTTTTTATTGAACATTGTCTATTATTACGATATTGTAATTTTTATAAATAAATATAATTGATATAATTGGTATAATTGAGTAGTCTCATTTCAAATACATAAAAAATAGTAGAAATATGTATACAAATTGAATAAAAATGCGTATGTATGTGTTTATTTGTTTGTTTCCTTATTCGTTTATTTATTCACTCATTAGTTGTTATTTATTTACATATTTATTTATTTATTCATTCATTTAATTAATTCATTCATTCATTTTAGTATTATTATTATTATTATTATTATTATTATTATTATTATTATTATTATTATTATTATTATTATTATTAGTGGACTATAGTGAACAATTATTCATTTCAGCATTTTCTTACCCATATTTTCTTCTTCCCGCAGACAAATTTCTGCAGGTCTGTGGAGCTGTAACAGTCTAGGAAGCTCAAATCAAGGAAATAGAAATCATCTTAACATTGGTGCAGAAGTTCTTAAATCTTTTCTACAACGTTAGATACCCACATCCAAAAGCATACGTTTGTAGATGATTATTCATCGTCTCACATCATAATATGATGAAAATAAAGTATCTAGAACCCAAAATTGTTGTCTTAAGTTTATAGCGTGAATATGTGTGGTGACATTTGTTGCTTTTGAAGAAAACTATTTACTTCGCTGAACTTAATTGATCAATTCCTTTTTCATTTTTTAAAGTTGAATAATAGTAGGCCTACTCTGAAAATTCGAATTGAAATGAATTCATGAAGCTAGTATCGGATTAATTAATATATGCTTAAAGCTGTGTCCATGGCGATTGTATAGAAATCTGTTACTGTACTTCAGTGGTTGCCAAAGTGTGAGTCGTGTAACGAGCTGAGGGAGTCGCAAGATGATTTACAAACTGAAACAAAAAATTCCTTATTGACATGCATTTAGTTGGATTTAGAATATAAATGACGTTGAACACAAAAATAAAAAATGTTTCAGTAATTTTACAAAGTAAAAAATAATTAATGCGATAAATATTCTTGCTTTTGAGAAAGTAGCTTCTGAAATCGAGACTCTGTATTCGGTACACACACTGAGGTCATTTTCAATTTCAAGGAGATTTCTCGATTTTGTTTTAATGACGATCAGAGAAGAGAAATTTATTTTGCATAAATACAAGATTGCTACTTTTGCAAGATCGAGTCATTCTTGCATTTTTATTCAAAATTTGTCTACGCTCCGCAAAAAGGAAGTAAGCTATAGTTTCAACATTTCATTCGTATGTAGGCCTCCATATTTCAATTAATTTTTCCTTTTTTTTAATTTCAACCAGTTAAGTGCAACTATCTAAAAACTGACTCAGTATTCAACCTGTGATCGTCGAAATTTTTTGGGTTTCATCTGAAAAATACTAAAAAAATGGATGTTTATAATAATTGTGCAAACTTACCGCAAAAACAGTCAGTATTTTTCGAACCATACTGTACGTACCTCAGGTTACCATAAATTCTTCAATACTCTGAAATGAATCAAATTTATTCTTGTCAAGTGATGTCGATCAGAAACAGGGTTTCCTTATAAATCCGTTGATTTTATCCCTGGCTGTTATTATGTTAACATACTGGCCCTGCAAATTAAATTCGTGGGGTGCAATTCATATACATTTCGCAGCACGCGCTACGAGCGTACTAAGCTAGCCCCGGCTGTCCACTGGTTACTTGTACAGAATTCAAATCATATCATATAGCTAACACTGGTTTATGAATACGAAAAACGCTAATCATCCACCGGAAGCCCGCGCTAAAAATGTCTATGAATATGGCCCATGGTGTTTAAGTATTCAAAATATATACCAGTAAGGAAGCCCAGTCAGTGTAAGAAGTCAAAGAGAATTGGAAAATAGATTTATGCATTCCGATTTCTCCTCTTGTAGCTTCCGTTGGGTGGTAATCACTAGTTTTTAGCAAAATTATCGTTGTTTTCGATTTTACAAGGATTTTAATTTTTGGAATAGGGTTAAGTACTCATGAACTTTATTTCACAGCTCTTCTGCAACACTAGTGCCTTGCGCCTTCAAAAAATTTGGGAATCACTGCTATACCTAAAGAAATATATTATAAGTCCTTTGCTTACGTTATTAAGACGATAAAGCACCGGTAACGAAATTTCCGTCGATAACAGAGTTCTATTTACTTCAAAGAATTGCCACTGGGAACGTGTCATTTCATTATCTTGCAATAGATGTCACTTCATACTACTAATTGCTTTTCCCACAAACAGTAAACTCATTCAGGTCTGTGATTTCTTTATTATTTTCATTGCAACGAAATTGTATTTGCAATGAACACAATAGCGAATTAATATGTAATATGTAGCTGAGTATACAAAAGGACAGAATACGACTCTCTCATATTTTACTCCGTTTGTTATACTTTTGAATTTACTTCAGAACTCCTTCGCGACACTAGCGGCGTCATGTTGAACTATATTATATTATGCATATTTAGCCAAAATTATATATGGTGTTTTTTATTTTGTAAAGACCAAGGACCACTCAGTTAGCCGCAGTACCTTAAAATACATCATATCTGCGCCATGCCACGTGTAATGATGATGGTCCATGCTATACCGCGAAACATTGAGTTCTATACTAAAATGTTGAGATCACTGCCGCGAAACTACACAAACGCCATCTATTATCCATGCATTACTACTGTTTATTATCGATTCTCGACGCCGTTTTATATGTATATCAGTGCCTCCTTAACCCTTCGTTACTCGCGTTAAATTTCGTAACGCCAGTACTCACCTGGATTACAATGGTAATCCACATTTGTTTTTGTTTGCAGACATGGTTTAAACATTGCAATTAGATTTAAATGTTAAGAAATATATTGTGTTCAGTTATTACAGTAATGAGAATGGATATGTTACGCATAACGGAACGTATTAAATATAAATATTAATAATGAAACGTATTATAGTACACAAATTGCATTCAAGTGACATGTTTACATAATGTTTCCACACTGGACGTGTCTATGAGTCATAATTTATTGTTGCACCATAGTTATGAGTTAGTTCACTATCATCTTAATTATGTAGGTTATCTAGAATTGTTGCTCATTCGCTGTTTGAAGGTCACCTGATCTCTTGATGTAAACTCTCCCACAGGAAACGCAAGTTCACTACTGCTGACCTTTGTTACGTCATATTTGATAACTAAATACCTCACTCAGGGGTGTAGCAATGAAAAAATTCAGGGATGTAACAATCATTCACACTTCACATATAATATTTTACAGATGTTTTTGCAGTTCAGATTTAACGCACATGATAGCCTAATCTACATCTGATTCAATTATCTAAGTAGGCCTACGCATTTCTTCCATACAGTTCAAACAAATTACATGTTTAGTAAGTCAAAGAAAATAGAGGCCAGCGTCGTGAATTTCTGCTTACATCATAGGCTGAGCATAACTGTTCCAGGACATTCACAGCACATTTAGTTCTATTATAAAATGATATTATTTCATGTTTCTAGCTGCCTCCCGTTTCCTCATCCATTGCCTTATCATAATGCATGGTTGATAATGCTAACAGTGTTTTTTTTCTTTGGTACATACGAAATAATTGTGCAGCGTTCATTGAATCCAAACAATGTACTGTTAACTTGCCTGTCTTAGTAGTTGCGAAATGAGGAGGGATTTCTCTTTTGTTTTCTTTCTATGTTCCTACAAGTGTAATTTTGTCATTTTCTAGAAGATCTAAACACAGAGGTATGCTCATGAAACAGTTATCGGTGGTCACATTTCTTCCTGTTCCTTTGATGGGATGAACCAGCCTCTTCACCACTGCATGTGCACTGTTACTTCGGTGAAATGGACAGTCTGGTTGAATACCAGCATAAATTTCCAAGTTATGAGTGTAATATGTTTTCACATCCACCTTAGCAAAAAATTTGATCCAACATTTTGTTGGTTTAGTAGGTATATACTCTTCATGGGACATCGTCCTCTGAATGCAACCAACTGCTCGTCTATAGTTACATATTCGCTTGGACTACAGCACTTTTGTGAGTTCTGAACAAATAACTCTAATACTTCACGTATAGCAGCCAATTCATAAATTTCTTTCCTTTCCTTTTGTCATAAATGTTATCAAAGAGTAGACATCGTAACAAAAATTAGAATCTATTGTAGGTCATTGTCAGGTAAATTGACTCTATTCCTGTGCCATTTTTATCCCATAGTTCTCTTACGTTCAGTCTTCCCGATTTCAAGGCGCCAGCAAAATACAAAATACCCAAGAGTGCCTCAATTTCTACGTCATTTGTTAATTTGCAATCTCTGTCACGTCCGTAATTACGCTTCACTTTTTCAATACAAATATTAGTACCCTTACAATTACATTGATTATTGTCTGATCAATAAAGCAGTCAAAACTCTCTGTGTGGGTCCGCGCAATTCTTGCAGCCCTTTTAGGGCTCGATAAATGAATCACTATATTTTGTGCTCGTCTTCTCCCTCGTTGAGCTCCTGGATCTGCCTGCCAAATTGTAGTCTTTTTTTCTATCCGTATAGCAGTTTCCATCATTTATAGACATTAGTCTTTCATCACCACCACCACCATCATCATCATCATCATCATCATTGTCTTCTTCTGAATTAGAATCGTGAACTTCATTCTAAAGATCTCCCCTGTTGCTTTCATCATCACTTTCATTTTCAATGCCATCATCCATATCTTCATCCAGCCATTTGCAAATGTTGTTTGTAGTTTCCGTACTCATTGGAGCAAACTGCGAAGAGGATGGAACGATGTCACACATTTTTTCATAAACTTACTGCATTGCATCACTTATAACCATATTAAAAACTATTTCACTTACCTGAACAAAAAACTGACGTCAGTACTCGCGTGGATTACAATGGTAATCCACTCGGAAAAATTGTGCATCACTTTATAAAACTTCGTATAACTTTCCAAAGAGTTGCGACAAATACGTCTAAACACCAGTACTGCCTCTCTTAGACTGTGACGAGAAATTGCATTGACGCTCAACTACGCAGTGCTGCAGGCAGTGACGTAATAGAGGATTAAATATCAGTGGATTACTATTGTAATCCACGCGAGTACTGAAGGGTTAATCTATATAGTTTAGGCTGTGCTGTGATTATTATTATTATTATTATTATTATTATTATTATTATTATTATTATTATATAGTAAGAGTCGTTACGTAGTCAGAAATATAAGATTTTGACTTAATTCACATGCAACGCATTTAAAAGACTATTGCTCAAATAGCCGTACCCGTGCGCTCCGCTGCACCTGTTAGAAATAAATATAAAGTAATTACATAATTAAAATAGGACGTTTGATCCAGGGAACAACTTTTACAACAGCGCAAGATAATCCGCTTCGCTCATTACCCAATTTCTTTTGCATTGCATTTATTGCATATATATTTTATGTATTTTAACACGATTCAATTGAGCATAGTTAAAATTTGAATTATAAAATAATGGATTGCTAAGCTAACGTACTATTACTGCATATTAACACTCTCGTTGTTCGTTAATTCTCTGAGATTAAAATGAGTGTACATAAATATTATTTTAAGAAATGCAGAAAACGAATGTACAAAATAGCCTATCAAATTTTCTATGCATAAGAAGCTATTTTAATCTTACCTGTCCTCGATTTACTCAGACGTTACTGTAATAACATTATAGTATTATGTCCATCTAGAGAAACTACACTTTCCAATGGTGAAATAATAATAATTAATTATACAAATCAGTTAATTTAGCTTCTGATATTACTTCATACAAATGCAGAAACATTCTCTGTAGGCTATGTTTAATAGCTTTCGATTTTTGATGTCCAAGGCCCTGTTTCGATTGTTGTTGTTCAAGGCCCCTTATGACGAAGTCATTTGTTTTTAATTCATTGCACCATCTTAGATGGCGTTATTTTAATTTTAAAACTCATTTATCTCATTAAATATCAGTCCTATCAAAATTTTGTGAAGAATAAAACTTATCGGAAATCATTTTTAAAGAAACTTTTGTTATGTAACATATTTCACAAAAATGAATAATAAGCGAGATATTTCGATTTAGTTAATTCAGGCCCCCTTATAACTCCCCTTTTAAATAAAGTATTTTGAATTCCATATAGCCTAAAATCTAAGTTGCAACGAACTTAATTTATATTCCAATTTTCATATAAATCGGTTCAGCCATTATCGCGTGAAAAGGTAACAAACATACAGACAGACATACAAACAAAAATTTCAAAAATGCAATTTTCGGTTTCAGGGTGGTTGATTATATATGTTAGGACCAATTATTTTTGGAAAATCGAAAATTACCAGAAAAATTTCGGCTACAGATTTATTATTAGTATAGATGCTATGAAATTTAAAATCAATATTTAGACTCGCCAAAAATTCTATTCCCCGTCATTGCAAAGTGAATCGACAGACATTGTTTCTAAATAAATAACTTAATTCTAAGTAGTGTGTTGAGAACAGTAGCTTCATAATTTTATTGAAAGACGCCGTCAATTTAAAACAACTCTGAGCGAAAATATCAAGGATTTCGTGTTCTAAATATTTGTATGTGCGTTTCGAAACGAATGAGGAACAGCCGGCAGAAAAGGAAAGAAGAATACCTGAAGTTCCACCATTTCCTAATACCTCCAAAACTCCAAAAGAGCTTGAAGTAACCGGACTTCTGGTTGGAGTAAGAGGTAGCGCTAGTCTTGTTTACTTTTCAGTCTGTATTTTTCACCTTTGACTTTTGGGCCTAAAAGTTTCCTTATGATTTTGCATTCTTTTTTCTCAATGTTTTCGACATCTGCTTTTCTATTCAAAATTAACGTTTCAAGAGACATTCTGGTTTAATGACGTATTTATAATGTCTTAATTTTGTATGTTTGGATATGCACTTTTTATTGTAAATATTTTCATTGAGCCAAAATGCTGTCTCCATTTTTTGGCATCTAATTTCGTTCGCTTTTGCTTCAACTCCATTTTCCTAATCATTTCGCCAAGGTAGGCCTATTTACATTGTGGGACTCGTTTAATTTTACTATATTTGGTTTCCAATACTTTGGTGCTTCCAGGTAACGTATTCTGTTTTTTCGAAGGATATCTGGAGACCGATTTTCTCTGCGATTTATTTTTTGCGTTTTTTTTTTCTTTTAACATTTCAATCTGTTTTTAGCTGTTATGACGTCATGAGGTAAAATTGCTAAGTCGTCTGCAAATGCTAGGCAATCTATCTTTAAATTTCCTCTGCCTAATGTGATTGGTTGATTAATTTTGAGGATTTTTTTTTGTTTACGCCACTCTTGTATTACTTTTTCAAGTACATTGTTGAAAAGTAATGGAAAGAGTCCATCTTCTTGTCTTACTCCTGTTTTTACTGAAATTTCCCCCATAAACTTAACTTTAGACTTTGTATTTGTCAGTGGCTCTTTTATGATTGCAAGAGTCTTGCGGTCTAATTAAACCATTGTTATCATTATTATTATTATTATTATTATTATTATTATTATTATTATTAATGATATTTATTTATTTTAACTTATAAATCTTGTTTGAGCCCACACAATGTTTTCCAAAAATTGGAGCCACTGCAAACAACTTTCTGAAAATCTACATAAGAGAATTTATTTTTAGTTATTATTTATATTTTATTTTAACTAGAAGCTTTATACCAATAGCTTACATAGTTACGATTATTTTTCTTTCTCTGTGTTTTACCTGTATTTGTATTTCTGGTAGTGTGGAAGAGACGGCGTATTGATTGGTCTTAATTCCGCCAGAATTAATAAAATAAATAAGTAAATAATATTTATGTATTTATAACAGGTGGCAGTGATATATAATATACAATAATAGCATATATAATTCTACAATAATTACGGCAATAAAGAAAAAATAAAATAAGATAAACCTAAGATTTCTAACTATAAATAAATAGATTCAATAAACCTTGGAATATAAATAAAAACTATTCTATAATAACGCCTACAATAAGCAAAAGTAAACCTAAGTTATAAGTACTCCTGTTTCACCCAACTATTACCAATTTAAATAATTACATATCACCTTAATTTGTTTACATATCTTAATTAATTACATATCAACTTAATTAATTACATGACACAACTTAGATATTTACACTGCACCTACAATTACATTTTCAGTCTAATCTTCTCAACCTTTCCTTAAATGTATTGATTTTGAGAGGACCACCCTGAAAGATTTCCGCAGGTAAGCTGTTCCAGTCTACTATTGTGCGGTTAACAAAGGAAAATTTTGCCACGTCCGTTCTTTGTTTTCTGCATTTAAACTTCCTAATATGATCTTCCCTGGATTATTTATGGATTTTTTATCCACGAGTATGTAAACACTTTAAATACATTTTCATTTCGAAATAAATTACATATATGCGAAACTTGGAAAATTCTCCGAATCCATCAAATCTCTCCACATGTGTGGACTTCAGTCCTACGTTCATGGACATCTATGACGTAGTGCAGAGGGCGGCCACTAGAGGGAACCCAAGAGTTGGAACTTAATCTGAGACGATTCTGTCCGACGCCGGGGTGGGTATCCGGTGTGGCTTAGTGGATAAAGCATCAGCACGTAGAGCTGAAAACCCGGGTTCAAATCCCGGCGCCGGAGAGAATATTTCTCCGTTCCATTACTCTTTCATCGTATGATGACGCAGAATATCTGCATGGAAATATCATATGTACTTCGGTACATTAAAATAATATATAAGATCGAGCCATGTACTTACTATTAGCGCGCCACTGTTACAGGATTAGAGAGTACTTTGTTAAAAACCCATTTGGAATGCGTTAGTGAACCAAAGCAAAGTCTAATACATTCATTCCAAATTGTAAATCTCGACATCTGTACATAGAAGAATAATATTAGAAGTCATTGCAATATACAGGTAGTTATTTTATGTAAATTTATGAAAAATGAATTAATTATTGTATATCTACCTAAATATTATTTATAAATGAAGTCAAATATGAGAATGCCTTTTGTTGTAATCCAGAAAATGAATATTAATATTTTTGTTTGAGTGCATATTAAGTGCTTTCATCAAATTTAGGCATATTGCTTGAATAATTTAATAAAAACAGTATTATCAATGCAACATTATAAAAGAATTGATTTATTGAAGAATGCGTAAAAATATAAGAAAGTATATATCACTTTAGGTTGTTTCACATTATTTTACAGTCTCTACAGTAGATGCCGGTATTCAGTTTATTTTATTTAACTTTATAAATGCAATTTTAAGCGTAAACAATATCTGTGTAAACTTTTATTTCTTCTCATAATAAATAAATATTTATGTAATTAATTGTACACACAAGTATCTGTAGTCCTGAAACAGAAACATGGTGGGATATTGAAACATTTATTGAAATAATGATGCTATTGTGAGAAACCAAAATTAAGTTTATTTTCCAATTACAACCAATAATATATACAATCACAATACCATATAGGCCTACTGATGAAACATAGAACTACTTTACGCAATATAAAAAATAAATGTTGGTGTCTCAAAGGCAATATAAATACAAGATTCTCAAATTAATAATGATTCAATATAACCTGATTTTCTACAAGCATAATTTTCGAAAATATAATAATATTTAATTACGTAATTATATTCTAGCACAAAATAGCGTATATGTAATTTATATAACAAAATTTCTAACATTGTATGAATTTATAGAGTATATCTTATTCCAGTTTTCAGAAAAGGCATAATGCATGAGGCAGCAGTTGTGTTATTATTTTTTAATGATTTTTTTTGTTTTACTTTTCGATGAATTCCTGTTAAGATATCCATGAGCTAAACAAAAACCAGTAACAATGCAAAGGGCTTTGGACTTCGTTTGCTGAGCTTATATTAATATGTGTAACGACTAAACTCTATTCGAAAAAAGTTGTTTTCTTTTAAAGACATTAAAATGCACAAACCATTATACAGGAAAAATTAAAATCAGAATGAAATTTAATTTCGTGGTACGGCATACCTTCATGAGACCTGATAAACAATATGTTGGAACTCATCTCTATATAGGATAAACATGAGATTATAAATCTGGAATTAATCACTGTTAATTCCCAGTGAAATTTTCTGTGTCACGAACTTTGTGTGTTTTATTCCTCCGAATCATGTTGTAGTATGATCACAAACTTTATTGTTAACAACATATTATATTCTAATCATTTATTGATTAAATGAGTTGTTAGGAACATTTTATAAACTTTAGAAATTGTTAAATTACTTTATGTTGTAGAAAACATCGAAAGTAGTTCTTCATACCGGCAAGAAAAAATTGACTGTATTCCAACATTTTAAATATAATCTCATAGTAACGTCATTACATACCGGTACTTGTTTTTTTAACTGTCATATTAGCTGTCAACAAGTTAGTTATTCACGCGTTAGAATATTCTTATCTTGTACTAAGATCAACATTTATATAGGCCTACAGATTATTCCAAAATAGTTTCGACGACCAATGTTTATGTTTGTTAAACAATTACAAAAGGACAAATTTTGTTCACCTTTGTAATAATAAAATGGCACTGCATTACAAAATTTACATTACTACTTTTAACTAACCTAACATTAAAAACAACATTAGTAATAGGCAAATATTATGTAACTTCCTGTAGTCACACCAGGAACAGTAAGTGCTAATACGTAAAAATATTTTAGCTCAAAATTATGAGTGTATAAAAATATGTACATTTATAACCTCCTCTAAATTTAAAATACAGAATTACAAACGGTAAAAATTAAATCCGACATGATTTTTAAAGCAACGTGGTATAGTTTCTACTAAAACATCAAAGTGTGAAACATATAATAATCTATGGTTAGTTTTAAAATTATATTAGTTTTACTTAATTAATAAAAATTTTGTTTATTCCTGTAACAATTTTAGCTGACAACTTTCATTAAGTAATACTTGTAAAGATCTTTGGCAAATATAATCAGCAGAGAGAAAGTCGTCTGCACAGAAAATAATAGGCCATTGCTCGCTTGTTTGATGGTTGAACTAAGTCAATAATTTGATGTCTAGTTTTTTCGTATCACTTTAGTCTTTTTTTTTTTTTGTGAACTATAGTGAGTAATTAAACATGCAGATTACACAGTGCAATTTCATTATACATCGATTCTCTATGTAGAACTGTATCATTGTCACGCCAATATCAGAATATTGGTCCTGATACTGTTTGACGTTTTACTATTTGTTATAGAGGCCACATGAAAAATTCTTGAGTGTTCTCGCTAAAAACGGATAAGATGTTGATCAGTGTTAGAGGAACAGTTCTTCTGTATCTCATAATTCACGAGAATACTTAAAACAATGAGGCTGTGTTGTATTATTATGCACAGATAACAGCACACACAGCGTCTAATGTCTAATGTCTGTTGTCCATTGTGCCACTGAACACACAGAAAGCGAGTAAAAAGGCAGGAGAAAACTGGGACGTTGCTTCCTCTTGTTGCTTCAGCATCTCACTCTGTTTATCTTTGGAATTTAAACTGAAACAGAAATATAACAAACATAAATTAAAAGATCTATTTGCGGCAAGGAGTGAGTTAGCTTTGACTATCTGCATTGTTGACATACTAGTAAAATAAAAGGTTATTCAAAAGTAAGTTTCCATTTTGAAACAGCTGTATCTTCTGTACATATCACCAGTTTGGTTTCATATAGGTACCATTATTAAGTGTTCGCGTAGGCTTCCGCGGCTGGTGTACATGGTGTGTGGATAAGCTTCAGGGCTTCTACCGCCTTGTCTTGGTGTTTGTGGCTGACCGCTGTGTTGTGGTCATCTTCAGAGCAGTTGTTGGATAAGGAAATAGTCTGCGAGCTGGTATATATCCTTATCCAACAACTACTCTGAAGATGACCACAACACAGCGGTCGAAACGTCAGCCACCAACACCAAGACAACGCGGTAGAAGCCCTGAAGCTTATCCACACAACAGGTAGCATTGTTGCTTAGAAGGGTTGGGTTTTTTTTATCGATGCGTGTTTTGTTGGCCACGTACTGGGGTTCTATAAGAAGGGAGAGCTACTGCGTAACAACAGACACCATCGTGCCCGTACAGCAATTGCCAACCTGCTAAGAAACAGAGGATGGGAAGTACATGAGGAGATTCATTGTGTGTCTGAAGATGATTCTCATAGAATAGTCGATATAATTGCCATCAATAGAAGAACCCAGAAAGCGATGGTCTTAGACCCTACGATTTGCTTTGAACGAGACACGAATCAAGCACTGCAGATAAATGATGACAAGCGAGCTAAATATGTACCTTGTCTTCCATACCTCAGTGAAAAATATGGCATTTCGCTTTACAACTGGGATGTTACAGGCTTACTATTTGGAGCGAGGGGGTTGTTTACCAAAATTTACATGTAATATCCTTAAATCCTTTAAAATTCCCTTTTATGAGGTTCAGAAGATTGTAATGGAAATCCTGAAGGCCCCTCTTCAAATTCCACACTATCTTCTATATGTTAACACGTAAATGTTTGTTTTAATGTACAAATCGAATCATTATTTTGCTCGTTTCATTTCCCTTTATCTTTTATGTTTGTTAATTCCGGATCCCAGTGTTCAACCTCACTTGAGGACGGATGATTTGAAACCTATGTGTGTAACTGTGTCACGCTTGTGTAAACAATATTTGTTCAGAATACAGACGGCAGTAAGAGAGTAATTTTAATAACTTTTACAATCCTATCAAGGTTACTGTCTGGTGTTGTTTTACGTCACATTTCATAATAGGACCATATTTCTATGAAGAAATTCAAAATGGACAAACAAAAACAGTGATTATAACCGGGCAGCGATATTTTCAAATGTTGCAAGACTTTGCAATACCAGCGTTACAGAATCATGAAATCGAAAACATTGTTTTCATGTAAGACTGCGCTCCACCTAACATACACAATAACATAAAAATACAATTGCGCAACACATTTGGTGATGGTGTAATTAATAGGCATTTTCCGAAGAGTTGGCCTTCTAGGTCACCAGACATAAATCCAACTGACTACTGGTTGTGAGGTTATCTAAAAGAAAAGGTATTTCTTAGTAGACCTACTACACGTGAGGAACTGAAACAGTCAATATCGGATGCCATTGAAAACATCCCTAGGAATGTGCTTACTAATGTCGTTTATAGCATAGAAGAAAAACTATTTCTTATTGAAAAACACGGTGGTGGTCATATTTAATTTTTTCGTGTTTTAATAAAATCCAATTTCTTTACGAATAAATTAGTTTTTATTTTTATGGAATCTAAAAATTTGACAAACTTATTGCCATTTCAAAATGGGAACTTACTTCTGAATAATCTTATATTATTATTCGCTCGTGCTTTTTGTGTTCAGAACTTCAGAAAAACAGAAATAATATTATTGTTAGTGTTAGTGTACAGAAGATTCTGAATCTCAGACAACATAAGATTTTCAAATCAAATGCATCTCGGAATAAAAACAACAACAACAATAATAGACTCGGCATGCACAGACTCTAATCAACTGTTACATCCGCTTATCAATTTTTTGGGCACTATGGTGATTGGTGACCCCTATGATAGCCTAAATCTGTTAATTATTAGTAGTTAGTAGTAGTCCATACGCAGAGAAAATCCTATTTTAGTTTAATTATTTTAGGGTTATAAGTAGTTCACAACACTAGTACATAGTGAATTATAAAGTAACAAATGTTATCAAAATAATCTTCAGTTAAATAAATAAGCGATTACATGTTAAAAAAAACTCGATGCAAACACATTATGCAAGCGGGATGAAAAAAAAATGTAAAGCGTTAGCAGTAACGACAGTTGGAAAAAGGTTAACGGAGGACCGCACAGTGGTCTCAGTCACGGCGGCCAAAAATGTTTCCTTGTACATTCAATGAAACATACTAGAAGAAATCTCCATTAACCATATTGTGACAATCCAGCAAGATAAAGAAAGAGCTTCAGTGAACCAATGAGGTGTGAGATCGTTGCAGTCAAGGAAAGTTGGAGCACGTTATCGGACGCAATGTGCCTGTTGATACTCGCCGACCGGCATCATGCTATTGTGCAGCCTATGAAAGAAAAAAGTGAAGAATCATAATGAAAAATAGACACATAGATGTGTAAATTCTCTTCACAAACAAATCTCGGTATTCGTGGACCTGCTACTGTAATGAATGATACTTATTTATATTTGAGTCAGATTTCAGTTTTTTTCTTTAAAGCATGTCTATGTATTGTACGTACTGTGTAATAGGCCTATTTCAATCGCCGAAAAAGCTTCATGCGGCAAAACTCAAAAGAACGGAACAAAAAAATGGACAAAAGTAAAGAAAAATGTATAAATTTACTAGTGTAACGTCGCTCGGTCAAAGTTGACACCTCCCTTCTAGACCAAAAGTATGGCATCGTTGTGAAATTAATATTAATATGCGAATTTTGAATTTTGGCCGCTCACATCATCACTGTGCGCTGACCTCCCTGACGTGCCTTTCGTTCTTGCTTGCTTAATTAAGTTCAAATTAGTAAACTAAGCGCATGTTGTCACTGTAAGATTTATCGTTCTAAAATTTCATAAGTTTTGTCATTTTTATTTTTCATAACTGAACCTAGCCGCGAATAAACTCCGTTAAGTCAGCAATGAGCATTAGTCTACCTACGTAAAGAGGCATTATGTGGCTCCCTTTAAGGACATGAAGGACAAAATTAAATAGCACTTAACAACCAAGTCAAACACCTATTAAATTAATGGACTGTTAAAAACTATCTAATAAACTGTATCTAATTAAATAATAAATTGTCAAATCAGGAAAAGCTATAAACTACAAAAGTACACCAGATATATAGATACAGAAACTGGTGAACTGGTGTCATAACTAATTCTACCAACATTTATAGAAATGAAATCAATCTATTATACAAAGAAAAACATCATGCATAATTGCGGTGGTGGTGGTGATGGTGGTAATAGTAGTAGTTGGGTTGTAATGTTGGTGGTGGTGGTAGTGGCGGCGGTGGTGGTGGTGGTGGTAGTAGTAGTAGTAGTAGTGATGAGAGTGGTGTAGTAGTGGTGATGGTAATGGTTGTGGTGGTGCTAGTAGTTGTGGTAGTAATAGTAGTGATGGTGGTGGCAGTATTAAAATATAAAGATATACAAGATTTCTAAGTAAACTGACGCAGATTTTAATTATCAAGAAATACAAATTGTAAGGAAAGATTTGATTTTTTTAAATACTGTTGATTTTGTTTTCTTGTTTTTTATCTAAAATATATTTCTGAACAAACTAATAGACATACACCACTTAATGTGCGTCCATATCATTAATGTATTGTTGTCAATAGTCTATATGTTTAAAATTTAATCCTTCTATAATTTACAGTTCCCGAGAAAATGGGACATTTGCCTAAAAATAACAAAGTATAAAAACTAAAATCTTGATGACATCTGCGTCAATTTTTTGATACCTTTGTATCTTCATCCTGTAAAAAAATCACTAACATATCTGCAGTAGTTTCTGAGATAATGGGTCATTAAATAAGCAAATTGAAAATTGGCGCATTATGAGATAGGGCAGTTAAAGTTCCCTTAAAGAGGTCTGGCTTTTATTATGGTGTGACTGTAAGATTACTGATTACTGAAACCAGGATTTCACTGTAATGCTGTTCTTAGTAATTTCTCATTTTATACTTATTTTTCTTCGTCTGCTAATTTCAATGAATGGAGGAAATTGGAAAGTATCTTCTTGGGTTTTGAAAATCCCAAATACTAAATACTAACTTCTATTGTAAAAATATAAAAATTGAAGTAATTTTGTCTGAAAACTGCTTGAGTTTTGTGGTGGGTTATTTAACGACGCTGTATCAACCACAAGGTTATTTGGCGTCGATGGAATTTGTGATAGCGAGACGGTATTTGGCGAAATGAGGCCGAGAATTCGCTATTTGATTACCTTACTTTCGCCTTACAGTTGGGAAAACATGAAGAAGACCCAATTAGGTAATCACTTCTATAGGGTATCGAACCCACGTCTGATCATAGCTCTGGATCAGCAAGCAAAACGCGCTACGCCTGAGTTTCTTTGGAAGGAGGATCTATAGCATTCCTCGCATGCATGAGTAAAGGAAAAGTGGCCGAATGCTGTGTATCAGCGGTCGGTACAAGATATGGAACTATGGAATACAGCAGGATGCGGACCAGAGATCTGGTTGAGGAAGACGTTCAGGATAGGCTAGTTTGGTGACAGGGAATAGCAAAGCGACGTTTGGCCGTATAAAATCACATAAGAATAAAAAGAGAAGCTTTGCTTACAGTTGAGAAGGCCTTTTGTCTTGCCAAGGACTGATGCTGATGTCTGATCTTTGGTCTCCACTACTTTCTGAGTTGTGTCGTGAACAACTTTGCCGACTTGTTCCCTCTTTTCGTCGATGAACTTGTCAGCCTCCTTCATCTTGGTGTCCACAGCTGCGCTGGCCTGTTCGATGGTGCTATCCACAGCCTTCTCAGCCTTGCCAAATTCCTCGTCCAGAGCGTCGATGGCTGTGTGTTTGGCGTCCATCGCTCCGCCCACTGCGCTCTTCTCCAATTCTGACTTTGTTGACCAGATTGCATCTCCTGTTTTCTTGGCCTGTTCCTCCAGCATCTCGCTGGCGAGCTGCTTCTTCTGCTGTCCTATTTCTTCCACTTCATGTTTCTTCTTTTCAACCAGCTGCTCCGCCTTGGACCCCAGATTCTTCAAAGCTGAAAATAATGTTATATGTAATTACCAGACATCGGATTCTAGGGCAAATGCCTATTTTGTTTCTTTAGGAGAAAACTAAAAATAATTATTAATATTTGTGTTTCATGGAAATTGAAAGGTATTCAAAGAGTTTTATAGTGCCCTAAAATGCCCTAAAACGGTTATTAGAGCCTAATTTGTTAATATTCGCCTAAAAATGCCTAACTCACTGTAAAGTTTCGCATTTTACTCTTACTTTTTATAATTTATACATGCATTCACTGCGAAATTTAAGGCATTTAAAAAGTGGAAAGTTTGCTTCACACCGGCCATGAAACCACTGATAAAGGAAACAAAATGTTTTGAATCTCACGACACTCGCAATAGATTTCACCGAATTTAACATGTTTGGAGGCATAAATGCCGACAAAGAACCAACCTTAGTTTTGAAGCAGGCAACAATCACAACATGTGCTGCTACCGACTCAGAGATATACTATACTATAAAAATGACTGTTTTCGGTCTGAAACCGATTAGCTGTACTGCCCTTCAGAGTGTCAAAAAATCACAATTTTTGGAGAAAGAGTGTTTTTGAAATATTTATGAAAAGCCGTAAAACTGCGAATTAGTAGGGTAAACCGTTACAAAATATTTAAAAGAATGGCCCTCCTAGTGTTAACACTACCAGGAAATGCAACAATAAGTGGAACTTTGTATTTTTGTCCAATTGAATCTCAATAACAACGGTTCATTTGAATGCTCGTTAACAGTTGCTCTTTCCCTCACCTTATTTGTGTTGAGAAGTTTTGAGCGGTAGGACGTTTTCCTGTGAAGTTTAACGCGATAATGCCGAAAAATATAAGTGCAAAATCTACATTGATCCGGCAATGGCTAAAAGAATATTCAGAATTCACTTATGATGGAAAAATAATATTCTGCAAGATTTGTAGCAAACAGGTATGTAACAATAGGTGAAATATATAAATTCTATTAATTTTAATGAGTAGGCCTATAATATTTATACATTGACTGAGCTATCCTGAGGTATAATTCTTTTTAAGACCACTGCACTTTAACCTTAAAGTATTTGCAGGTCATTAAAACTTTGATTATTCGAACCCACTAACTTTGTGATAGAAATACGGCAATACAACAATTAGGATTAGGTGTAAATGTTCCAGTAAGTATTGATGTTTCTATTGCACCTAATTTAAAATTTGCGCCTCTCACATCAGTTTCGGTTGAAAGAAGTTTTTCTGCTTTCAAAATGATTCTCAGTGACAAAAGGCAAAGGTTAACTGTGGAGAATTTAGAAAAAATTCTGGTGGTGTACTGTGCAGATAATTATAATAAAGTCTGAGCATGGAACTGAATTTCAATAACTTAAAATGAGTAATCTTGATATCAATAATCATTATTTCATTAATTTCAATATATTAAATTTGTGCAGCTCTGTTTATAAATATAATATAGTATTCTTTTTTAATGTTTAAACATACTTTTTTGTGCGTATTTTAGTGTATAACTAAAAATTTCAGTGAAAGAAATAAGTATGATACCTTGATGTGCCTAAAATGCCTATTTTCATTAAAATAGAGCCTAATTTTACAAATTTTGAGCTTATTTTAGGCGCCTAAAACTGCAATTTTTAGTGCCTAAAAATCCGATGTCTAGTAATTACACATGTCTTTACGAAAATAGAACAACTACTTAGTCTAAAAATTCAACTTTTTTCATCAGATAGGTACAATTTGCTATTTTAAATAAGCCCTTTGGTTAACATGCCAATCTTTCTCGAATAATCCGATTGTGCAAAACTATCAAGTTGTTCGAATAAATCAATTCCAGTAATGAATTCAAGGGAAACATACACACACGCAGATAAACATTTCTTCTCTTTGAAGGAGGAAGTTCATGTGGATCTAAACACATTTACATTAAGCTACTTATAAAAATTTTATTGACATTTATTTTTAATTTAATTGACATTGAGATCCGATAAGGTATGGTAAATAATATTATTATTTTATTTTAGTAATTATTTCGTCTGAACAAGACTGAAATTCAATCACTCATACAAATTATTGTATTTTAATTATATACAAATGGACTAGTACTTTCACCCGTTGGAGCATCTTCAGGTCCTTCAATTATATTGACTCTTGTTGAACACTTTTAACATACACCAATACCAATATCTATACAATCAATCTTGCCTCACGCTGCAGGATAAGCCTTCGGGTCTCTCCTCGTATAAGATAAATAGATAAATAAATAAATAAATCTTGAAGGATCTACTCGTAAAGGATTTCAATTATTAGAATGTCCATGAAATAATATATTTTAATGTGATGTATATTCAGCAGTAATTGATTCTAGACATAATTACCTACGTCTAATGATTTACTTACGTAAGTATAAGTTATCTAGAGTGTGGTAAGATGGATTGAACTTCAAGAAATAAATTACATAACTTTTTGTCTCTGCATAATTTATTAATTTTATCTTTCTGTATAATTATTTATAATATTTCAGAAGCTTTTCGCAATTTGCACAAATATAACTTTCCATTTGTGCACTTTTGCGATAATTATTTATTTTCTAGCTTAAACCCTGGTTGTGATAATGATAAGTAACCGCAAAAAAGTAGTTCGTGATGCATTATTGCGATATTGCTGCGCAGTTATGGAAGCATCGATTTGCTGTGGTTGAACGCTCGAAGTAAAGCCTTGGAAAGGGGCATCAGATGGGAGGTCGTCATGGAGACATACTATGCCTTCGAAAGTTCAGACTGGATTTTTCCCACTGCTGACGAAAAATACAAACGTGACATTTCAAAGGTTGAATATAGCTTCGTCTTCATGCAAAATGATGAACGAGGAAAACAAGTCCTATCTCTTCGCAACTTTTATATAAATTCTGTCAGTAAAATAACTTTCTTATTAGTAATGTCCACAAAAGATAATATTCCCTTTTGCTTCTCATTTTTCAGCTGGAAACGAAATGGGTACAATCTTGAAAAGTGATCAAATGCATTGAGCTAAACTGTATTATAAGGACTTCAACGAGTAGAATCCCTTTTCCCTCTTCTCCGTTTTCACAAGGATACAATCCACTCAACCTTTCTTGGCCCCTGTGGCAGCACCATCGCTTTCAAAGTACCATCTCTCGCTACTCGAATTCCTTTTGCCTGTACCGCATTTTATAATTTGTTCGCAATATTCTCTCCGACCTCCCAAACCCCAAAAAAACCTCAACGATATGCTACCAGTATTTGCTAAACGAACAATCATGAATCTTACTCGTTACCTCTTTGTTGTAGTTCTAGTGGTATGCAAGTGTGAAAGAAGCTGCCATTCCTTCAATGAGGGAAAGTTGAATCAGAGGCAACTTGTGATTTTACTCCAAACCTAATTAATTACCTAATTCTACAGCCATAGTAAATTACATTTACGAGTAAATATAAAATTCATAAGCATTATTGAAAAAATTTAGCTTCGTTTTCAGATCAGTTTACTGAATTGGTTTTCTCTTAACATATTAAACAGTATTATATTTAAATACATAAATAATTTTATCCATGACCATAAAGAAAAACATGTCTTTACTAAATACTTTTGCGTTTGTAAAGTAGGCTTTTATTCAACATTACTTTATTTCACTAGTTAGATAAAGACTTTACCTCACAGTTTGAACTTTATGTCACAGTTCATTAGTATTTTCCTAGTACCCGGGTACACACGTACCCATTTCTTTCCATTGAACTATTACTCAAGAAGTTAATATATTAGTTACTAGATGTCACTACCTCTACTTCTTTATTACCATTTCTTAAATATACATACACTCAATCTCCTTCTCTTTTTCTCTATCTACTACGTCGTAATTTGTACATTACATCCATATCTAATATGCATCTTTTTAAAATTTTGTAATAATTTACCTGCGAAGTTGGGTTTATAGGATTTTAAAACACGCGTTAGCCAACTGAGCTAAACAGACACGATGATTAAGTTTTAATATTCCTCTTAAGTTTACAGAAGTAAAATGTGAAATTATTTCAATCACATTAGTCCCGTGAACACTTCCAAATAATCCCCGAAACTTCAAAAAGACGAAAATACACGTTTAAAGTGAAAAATATATATTAAAATTATATAATTAATTATAATTTGTTATTTATCCAACGCCTTAGATACCATTCTTTACTAATCATGGCCTCCTACATCATGACCTACCTAGTACACGTATTGATTCTAAAATCCATGCCATGATATGTGATTACATGAGGACTTATTTTCAACATCTTTTCTTTTAGAAAACATAATTTTTCGTTATGGTCATGGATAAAATTACGTATGGTAATCGTGAGCGTGATCTTTATTGCACTGGTGTAATTTAAGCACTCGGCTGACGCCTCGTGCTTAAATCTTTCCACTCGTGCAATAAAGATGCACTTACCTCACAAGTACCATAAATAATTATTACTCTATAAATGATAGTTCTAAGTAATTATCTTTACATTCTTAATGTATTCCGATTAACTAGTAACTTAGATAAACTTTAATAGTAGTCCTTTACTACGTTCTATTATTATTATTATTATTAGGCTATAACAGAGTTAAAAAAATTTGTCCCGGTGTCCTGTTGCTATAATCATTAGTTTGTGCGTACCTATCATCAAACCTGTTATATTTGCATGCAAGATAAGTTCGTTCATTTTACAGTTAGTTCACTTTGTTAATGCATGAATGAATTATTGTTCTGTTTACACCCATACTTCCCTTCACTAAGTGGACTCATTCATTGAAAGTCTTTAATAATTATTAATAAGCCTATACCGCTATCTGATTTCTCTGCGGTCCTCGCTAGTACAGACGGTGATGTCACCGTATTAACTCAAAGTAGGGCCTATAAAGAAAATAATTAAAATTTAAAAAAAAAAACATGGCTAACCGTTTCGCAACTGAATACCTGATTAAGGGCCCCTTCAGACGAGGCCACTTAGCAGCGCCACTAGTGGCGCGTTAGTGGCGCTGCTTATACACTAATTTTTTGTAAAGAATTTTTCAGTCTTCCAGTGAACACGAACATATAAGGAGAGATACTTTTGGAAACTTCTCATACAGAGAAAGAATAGACGTCAAAAATAGAATAAGAATCTGGGTCCATCAATTGGTTTTGGAAAGACAGAATCGAGGACTGTTGCATACTTTGTTTGATTATTTACATCAGGACAATAAAAAGTTCCCCCCCTCGCATGTTTAAGAAATCATTTCAAGAGCTTCTAGCAGGAATTACCGATGAAATTCTAAAAGACACCGTGGTACCCCAATAGACTGTATACTATCGTGGCGGTATAAGGAATTGGTAGCTCAACAGTCATCCGTTAGCAGCGCCACAGGCTCACCACTCACGCGCCAATAAAATAGTGGCCTGACTGTGTCCCCGTCTGTAACCTACAATTTCATTCTAAGTATCGCGACTGGAAGCGCCATTTTTAGTGGCCGCCACCAGCAGCGAAGCCAAGCAGTCAGAGCGTCTACAGCGCCACTATTCTGTGGCTGTGGTTGCGTCTGAAGGCCTCATTTAAACCCATTATTCACAAGCGGTAGCGCTTCTAAGTGGCCTCGTTTGAAGGAGCTCTAAATGAGTATACTTGTCTTACAATTTATAATAGAGGCATGAGATTAATAATTGTCTGTCATTAAATTCTCTCATTATGGATCCACCCCTATTTTAATAATAATAATAATAATAATAATAATAATAATAATAATAATAATAATAATAATAATAATAATAATAATAATAATAATAATAATCTTCCCTTCAAGTATTAGGCCAAATGGCCTCACAGTTGAATTTTCAATCCAGCGCTTCTTTGGACGACCGAGAGATCTCTTCCCGTTTGGACGATAGTGGAGCATGACATTTGGGATTGTATCTCTATGCATGCGATGCAGATAATTTATCCATTTGTTCTGATAATGGTTTACGTGATTAATTACAGGTTTCATTTAACCTGGCATAGTTAAGGCCTTCATTTTATTCCTTTTTAGCGCAACAGGTATGACCAGATTCCTCGAATGACAAGTGCATAAACGTTTCAGGTTAAAAGCCGATTGAATAATTAGCGGAGACTGTAGTACATCGCCATTTTACCGGGCACAGATCCATCAAGTCCAGACAGAAATTTGTCTTGAACGTAAGCGGTGTTATGACAAACTTTCCTCGGGTTATTTCATCTTATCAATAATAAATCATAGTATAAGCCTAATGTATGCATCATCGAGAAGGTGTTTCCAATGAGCATCTTTGAAAATCCTCCATAAATCTTGAAATCACACATGAACACCGCCGTTACGTGCTTAAAGGATCCCAGTATGTCTGTGCGCAGAGATATTCCCGCTCTGGTGCTAATGTTTGCGTAAATAAAAGTTAATGGAATTATGAAACAAGATACAGGTATGCACAAACTTACTTATGTAACACAACGTACGGTAAGTTAAATAACTACATATACTAGAGTCGGGTAGTATCGGACATCGGGTAGTATCGGACAGTGCGTTTCTTTCAACTAACAACCATATGGTAGTACCTGAATGACATGGTTACGTTTCTCTATGCGACATCACAGAAACGTAACCATGTCAATCAGGTACTATCATCGTGTGGTAGATGAAAGAAACTCGCTGTCCGATATTACCCGACTCTCCCGTATATACCTAGTATAGAATATAAGGATCATATTGAAGAGACAGACATGATGTAATTACATACGATACCTAGGCCTATGTTATTGATTGGTGATATTAAAAAGAAATGAAATAAACTGAAATATTATTAATGATGTGTTAGTTTAGGCGCAACATTTGTAGATGAGTAGATACATTGGACTGAAAAAGATATAAATATATTAGAAAATTAATTGATTTATAAAACATATTTTACATTAGGTAATTCATTGCTTATAAATAAAATTATACAAAATATAATTACGTCAAATTTTTAGCAGGAGAAAAATCTATATGTCTCCATTTTAAAAGAGAGAATCTTCTAGATTGTAGATACGGTATTCAGATACATTTCTAGCTATCGGTAGATCGCTTACACTTCCAGGCTATCGCGTGATAAATCTGTCGTGTTTTAATTTATTATTGTTGAGACGTGGACCACCTTCCCTTCTCGTAACCAGATTATTAGATTATTTCTGTGCTTCAAGTCACCGATTGCCGATTATTGATTAAAAAAATATGACAAGGGATTCGAAGAATTCATAAAAATTATTCTAGTGGTCGTGTGATTTCAAATAATCGTAGATCACAGCTTGATAAGAATCATCTTAGCATAATCATAAAACAAAGAACTTCAACTTGTAATGAATATCGTAACCAGGACAAAATAAAAATAAAAGCAGCATTCGCTACTCAAGTCACTAGACGATTTCACATTAAGAAAAAAACATTGAGCATATGGGGCTATTCCATCAAATGACCAGTTGCTATAGAAACGCCAACCTACAACATAGCTTGTACAAGGTATTAAGCAAGGCCCATAAAACAAATGCTTTTTTCTTAACGTGGAATCCTCTATAGTATTAGCTGGAATGTAATAGGCCTAAGACTATTATTCAAGCATAGTTACGGAAATCTTTCCCAAATATGTACCCACTTAAAATGTTTCACCTTAAAAGTTATGTGGAACAGATGACGATTATTTTAAAACTTTTACAACAAAAGCTATTCAAAGTTTTCATTAATATTTTTAATTCTGTTCAAATTAACTCTTTCTCACTTTCCTTCTTCCTTCATTAAACAAATGTGATTGCGTCATGTACAAATTACACCACAGGCAGTTTTAATCATTTTCGCAGTACTTTGCGGTTTCTGGCCTGACTGCAGATTTGTGTAACCAACACCTTTAATTGGACCAAGATTGAACTATTATTTCTCTCAATACCATTTCAATAATTTTTCTCAGCAGCGAAAAAACACAACTTTCCATTGAGTACAGCGAGGTGTGGTAATTGCTCTGAAATCCAGCTGACGATCGATATTCTCACTCGTCCACAATAAACCGGAAACGGAAACGACAACGAGAACGGAAATTTTGTTAAAATAAATGTATTTAAATATGAGCATTTACAATTAACGAGAAGCTTGCCGGAGCCCGGGAACGGGAACGTGAAAGTTAATTGTGAATGCTCACATTTAAATACATTTATTTTAACAATATTTCCGTTCTCGTTCTCGTCGTTTCCGTTCCCAATTTATTGTGGACCAGCCTTTACTCTTGCGCGCGCATCTAGCATAGCTTTTCATTAACGACGCCGTTACGCTGGGTTGGTGGTGGCACTCTGCGTGCAACCTTTTGAGAGTTGTTTCTGTACACAGAAGAGGATGAAAATATATTTTGAGAAATATCATGAGACAAGAGAAGTTCTCGGTATTAGCAACGCTTTCAGTGGGGGGGGGGGGGAACTTTATCATGAACATTTCCAATTTCAACCAGAAAGTTATCGATAAGTACCCACATAGCAAAGAACATAGAATATACAAGGAGTGGCAAAAAAACTGGATCGACCCTTGTAGCTGATTTCAGAGCCTTGTTCACTCCAGAGCACGATAGACTGGTAACTAAGACTTTCGTGGTTCAAATCCTGCCTGGGAAGGAAACTTTTTTTGTTCCTTATTCAAATTTATTCCCAATACTTCTCGATAGCAGCGATATTTTACTACTTAATTAACTTATTATTCCCAGAACATGAATTTTACCAGCAATCGAAAAGTATTGGGAATAAATCTGAATAAGGAACAAAAAAAGTTTCCTTCCCAAGCAGGATTCGAACCACGAATGTTTTAGTTACCAGTCTATCGTGCTCTGGAGTGAACAAGGCTCTGAAATCAGCTACAAAGGTCGGTCCGGTTTTTTTTGCCACTACTGAACTTTCTTTTGAAATATAACTAAATTTTTCCAAGGAAGATGTTCAGTAGGCCTATGTGTACAGAATGATTTGGTATTTCAGTTGTTTGTATAAATTTAATAACAACTCGTCCTATACATAGTTATGCTTCATACGTAATTTTATTTTTAAAAGGAACCCTCTTCCTTATATTTCTTTCTGTCGGAGCTAAATTTATGTTGCATGGTTTGAAGCCCTTTCTCAGAATGTAAAATTTATAAATGTAAGTTAATTTCAACAACCGCCACGGGCGCCACGGTCCAGTGGCTAGAGCGCTGGAAAAAATAATCCTGTGTACCCGGACTCGATCTCCGGCGTATCTTCGATTTATAATTTACGTTTGCCAAGCCCGTGGTCCAGGTAACACAGGGGTAGCCTATAGCGCAGACTAGCCTCCTATGGCGCATCCTAGGCAACTACTCTATCTGTAATTTGGTCTACAAAACTGACTTCATATGGGTGAATGACGAACAGTCAAGTAACCACTGTAACCCTTATAAATTAAGCCTATATCAAGAATCACCTCTGCATTTTCGAGGAGAGGGGGAAATGAACAAAATGAAAATTCGCCGTTTCTCTCAGAAAAATACTGAACGGACTTCTGAAATCCCCAGCTGCTTTGGAGACCTAGCATCTACAAGTAGCTTTATTGTTTCATTTGATGTTATTCTCTCTGTAGGAAATTAAATACAATGTTAAAACCCACTTTAAGTAAAATTACTATTTTAAGATATTTTATGAAATAATATAGCATTTTTAAAATAAAATGCAGATGTACATAATTCTCGATTGAATCTGATATTCAATAATTATTTATATTTAGAAGATATCGCTGTATGCACATAGCAGACCAAAAACATATTTTCGGTTACGAAGAGTGAATAAAAGTGTGAATATTCGAAAAAGAAAATGAAAAGAATTTTTTGCACGATCGTGTTTTTGCTGTATTTACAGCTATTGTTGTTAGGCCTTGAAAGTTACAATTCCCACACGAAAACTTGTTGCTAGAGAAATCTTTCTTTATAAAACATAAAACTGTACTGAAATAGACCCATTGCAGTGCGCTTATTGTTACTTAGTTACCATTACAGTGAAGTTTTGCGAAGGCTTTGGAATAATATTGCTCTAAATGTTCAATGCAAAATATATTGTATTTGTAATTTTAAAAACATGATTGTGCAAAAAAGTTGTACAATACACGTTTGTGAAGTGGATTACAAAATCTCTGAAAATGAAAAACGTTCTGCTCGTTTTTCGAATTTTTCCTCGATTTTGTAAAAAGCACTTCCCAAACTTGCACCGTAAAATACTATTTCAGCATCACGATATTACATCATTAAATCAAGTATAATAAAACGACGATAATTTTAATTGGTACATTCGTTTGCATGTGGTGGATTCCAGCAATTTAAACTGGCCTATATATGTTCCATGCAGCTAGGCGAACATCTCGTGTCTGTCTGTAGCTCTTCCCTACAAGACGAACGAAATAATTGAATCTCTGCCAAGATTTGTGTTTAGTCCAGATTATGGACCCACTGGAGTGTAGTAAGCTTGGCACAGCGTCAAATGCCATAGAGGAAGAAAAATACAGACAACCTTCTAAATATAATCTTACTTTCCGAAGACAGAATTTGTTTGTTGCAGACCCCCTGAGCTCTTCCTCTTCTCCTGACCAAAAGATCAAGGGTACAAAATAACTAAGAATGTAGGTATAATTGCTTCCGATTAGCGCGTACTATTGCCATGCATGCGAGCCCAGGATCTATCCCTGCTTCGGTCAAAATGACATTCGCGGTAAATTGCTACTTGTATTTTAATTTCTTGAATTGTACACCAGATTATCAACTTGTCAAGCTGCTAACATCACTGTGAGAACAAACTTTTATGGCTCACTACAAAAATGATCTTTAATACTGACTTTGGAAAAGGTGGTTGTCTATTACAAACTTACAAAGAGCAACTCATTCGGGTCAAACTTCCTTTCTTGGCTCTTAAATTGAATTATATTTCTATCATTACAAATAATTTATCAGCATATCAATAACAACCTCATAAAATTACTTACAAAAACACTCCCAAAAATAATATACACTTATGAAAAAAAAATAAATAAAAAATGATTGGATTAACAATATTTTCACTGTTACAATTACACATATATAAACACTAAATATAAACATTTACATAGAGATAAAAAAAATTTACAGGAGAAAAAGTTCATCCAAAGGGCTGGACTCTGGAAGAGTACCCAAAACGCTCATTGCATTTCCGCGTTGAATAGCAATACTTAAGCGTTTACGCAAATAAGTAGTGCAACGGCGATCACCAGTAATGGAGATCAAAATTTGGCCGATTTGAGATACCAAAACTTTAGCGTCATGACTCCAAGGACCGAAGGTCTCCACAGCAAATGGGACAAAGATATAATTGTCTAAAAGATGAGCATATTTATTGACTTTCTTCTTCACGGCTAATTCAGCAGCGGATGCTGCGTGTCTGGAGGTATTCGGCAAGTGAGATGGAGCTAGAGTGTCAACGCAAGTGGAGTCCCAAAGTAAAGATTTTCCTCTAGACCATGGAATTAAGGTGAGACCATCGGGTCGTTTACCATCCGCGCGACTAATACCTGGTGGTTCCAAAAGAGACGGGATGCCACACGAAGTCAGAGATCTTTTAATGATATCATTGAATGATGCATGTCTGGGAATGCGACCCTTGCTCCTCGCACAGCTGAGTGCATGAAGGCCGTAAATATCAGCAATTCCTCCGCTCTTAAATTATTTATTTGTGACAAGAAAGGAATTTTGATAATGCATCATTTTCTACGCCAGTAGGCCTAATTATTGTTTTATTAGTACTTTACAAATTTGCCTAAAGATACAACAGTTTATTATTATTATTATTATTATTATTATTATTATTATTATTATTATTATTATTATTATTATTATTATCATCATTATTATTATTACTATTATTATTATTACTATTATTATTATTACTATTATTATTATTATCATTATTATTATTACTATTATTATTATTATTACTATTATTATTATTACTATTATTATTACTATTATTATTATTACTATTATTATTATTATTATTATTATTATTATTATTATTATTATTATTATTATTATTATTATTATAAAACAGTTATATTACCGGTTGTTCTGTATGGTTGTGAAACTTGGACTCTCACTTTGAGAGAGGAACAGAGATTAAGAGTGTTTGAGAATAAGGTGCTTAGGAAAATATTTGGGGCTAAGAGGGATGAAGTTACAGGAGAATGGAGAAAGTTACACAACACAGAACTGCACGCATTATATTCTTCACCTGACATAATTAGGAACATTAAATCCAGACGTTTGAGATGGGCAGGGCTTGTAGCACGTATGGGCGAATCCAGAAATGCATATAGAGTGTTAGTTGGGAGGCCAGAGGGAAAAAGACCTTCAGGGAGGCCGAGACGTAGATGGGAGGATAATATTAAAATGGATTTGAGGGAGGTGGGATATGATGATAGAGAATGGATTAATCTTGCTCAGGATAGGGACCAATGGCGGGCTTATGTGAGGGCGGCAATGAACCTCCGGGTTCGTTCCTTAAAAGCGAGTAAGAAAGTATTATTATTATTATTATTATTATTATTATTATTATTATTATCTTGATTGATTTTAGGCCGTACTTTCAATTCCCATTGTTATTTTTACTTACCAATTTATGAAGTTAATATAAGCAATAACAGTACTGTTTTTATTTAAGGACACTGTCAACTGCAGATATTATTCAGTGTCGAAATCCAATATGGGTGAGAAAATGGCCGACAAATTTTGTATCCAGGATTATTTTAGATAGCACAGTAAATCTACAACATGAGTTACACAGCTTTAATTCCCTCCCAGAGTAAGCCGTGCTAAAGGATTTTGTCGTCCTTTAAAATCCACCGATTTTGGCCCGGTTTGAACTCGCGACCACCGAGGGCGTTGTGAATTGTTGCAAAATGTGTAACATTTAGAAAGTGAAACTATCTCTTACGGTTGTCATGGCAACCATTTCTTTATTCAGTCGTTGATTTTTCCTTATTTCTTTTATTGTGATATTCTTGTTCAGTTGTAGAGTTGATAATTTAGACATGTTATATGACGCAGCGCCCAGTTTTTCATATTCTATAGATACGGAATGTCCCACTTCTCAACGACGTAACAATTCCACCAAGCTCAGACAGGTTTACTTACGCAATTCGCGATTCATTTTTTCTCCATTTCCTGCAATTTATTTGGAATGTCAATTACGTTTTCTTTTCATCATAGCCGCGGTTGCATTCTTTCCAAGAAACGTGCAGCGCATTAGAATAAACGATGCGCAGGTTTGCAGCAGAAAAAGTTCGCAAGCCAGTGGAAGTATAAAAAAACGAAGTAAATGTGCCTACAACGTAGCAGGTCAAACCCTCTCTGTTTGAATTATCTAATAAGCTAATTATTCTGGGAACTGGTTGGTTGCCTCCAGATGTGACCAACCAAGACCTTCCTGAACTCTGCTGGTCTGGCAATGTTGAGAATAGGCCTATCATTGGGACAACGTTAAGACTGAATTCATTATTCCTGATGGCAGAATAATGTCTAGAATCACAACTGCGCAGTAATGCTTCTGCGCACACAGAGTAGGTTGCTTACATGAATAGCATAAGAACGTAAAATATGTTTTCTGTCATCATGATGATGATGATGAAAAATTGTTGGGATGTCGCAGGGAAACCAGAGTACCCGGAGAAAACCCCTGTGTTGCCTGGACCACGTGCTTTCCCAAAAGAAGTGATAAATTGAGGGTAAACCGACCGGGATTTGAGCCCGGGACCCCCGGCTTATAAGCCCAGCGCGCTATCATATTAAGGGGAGTCTGTAAGTTACACCGAATTTTGACAAAAAGTGAAATTTTGGTTTTTATCGTTTTTCGCTAGTTTAATATGTGTAAAGTGATGATGATGATAATAATAATAATAATAATAATAATAATAATAATAATAATAATAATAATAATAATAATAATAAAGGTGCGCCTGATAAGGCATTTGATATCTTGTTTAGATCAATTCTTTGCGTGTTCATTTAGAGACTTATTGTTATTCTTGCACTTTGTTAGATGGTATCTGTCACATTTTAAATTGCACAATTCACACACACAACTTTCGCACGGTTCGTGGTAACTTTTTGTCTTGCACAACTTATAGTGAAAACCATGTATCGCGAAGCGGGTTATTGCATATCTTTGAGTCTGATTTTCTTTAGTCCAGTTCCTATCTACCATAGCACCTGTGGCGTAGAAACCGGGGTCTATCGTACGGCGTTTATCTTCTCTTCTCTCTAGGAGGTCTTTGTAGGGTTGTGTCGATTGCAGTAGTATTTGGAGTCTGAGGTCTTCTACGCAGAAAGTTTCTCTGGCCATGTCGTACACTAGTCTTGAAGGTGCGTTTCTTCCTATTCCTAGTGTGCATTTGAGAAAGCGTGCTTTGACTTTCTCTATTCTCTCTAGGTCGGTGAGGGTTAGTTTTTCCCATGTGAGGGTGATTCCATATGTCACCATTGGACCCCATAAGTCCCCTGCTATTCAACATCGCAACAGCTCACGTTAATCAAATAACTGAAAACTCGCCAGAAACAGCTCTCGTTCTATACGCAGACGACATGGTACTAGGAAGCGCCAACAAGGAACATCTCCAAAGAGCACTGAAAGTATTAGAGGACTGGGTGTAAAATGATAATATGATTTTATTTCTTCTAATTGTCAGCTTTTAGCCCTATCTTCAGCAAAAATATTGTAGTAATTCTTAATGCATAAAATGTTATCAATGAATTTTTTTTGTCAACCGCTCAGTGGAATTTTAAATTTATTTAGCCGATTCTGTACATAAACGTATGTTACATATGCCCCATCTTTTTGCTACATTTGTATCTTTTATCACTTCTGAGAAAAGTTCTTCCAAAATTGAGGAATTTAACATTTCATTATATGGAAACTTTGACATCATTTTTCTGCACTTTCTTATTTTTGTGACATTGGTGCACTTTTCTCAAAATGTATTGTACCCAGAAGGTTGAAATTAATATATAATATCAATGTGATGGCATTTTACACAGTAGGTTAAAAAATTAAGATTATTTCTATCTTCAGCAAAAATAAAAAATAATTTGTAGTAATTCTTAATGCAAAAAATGTTATCAATGAGATTTTTTTTTGACAACCGCTCAGTGGAATTTTAAATTTACTTATGCTCGACCATGCCGAAATGTAGTAGTTATACACCTGGTAGCAGACCTTTAATGCATGTCATTGAAGTACATCTATTCGTTAAAGGTCAGGTCTTTCAGCCAATGACGACTCAGGTTACAACTGTTCAGCCAATGACAGGTCAGCTTTCTACCATTACAAAACCGCAAGTATCGATTATTCTCGGATATGCAATCGAAAGAGAATTAGCGAAAAGTCACGGAGGCTGGAAATCCAATACTGTCGCAGAAGGTTATGTTCTGTTACTATAATAATTAGCGTTAATTGTAAATAATATTCAAATAAATTCAATTTGTCATCTCGTTTTTCAATGTCCAATTTTATTTCAATGTTATCTCTGTAGGTTCTTATGGCCTAGCAAGGTCAATGTGGACATCTGTTCCTCGGAAAAAATCAATACTTTCGCGTCTGCGCACATCTCACAACATACGGGACATTGCTAAAAAATTAATAATATCAATTTAGAAATATGGTCGAGCATAAAAAGTCGTATGAAACTCGCCTATAATGGTAATTAAGAAGCTCGTATGAAAATTATGAAACTCGCTTGCGCTCGTTTCATAAATATCCATACTCACTTCTTAATTACCTTCATTATAGGCTCGTTGCATAATGTACTATTAATCGGTTGTATACATAAAAGATATGTCACATATGCCCTATTTTTTATACATTTATATCTTTTATAACTTTTTTATTTGTCGTAATTGGTAAATAATAAATTAAGATTTAATCAAATTAAGAGTTAATGTACGAGTACAGACAAATAAACATCAACATTTTGTTTTGAACTAATGCTGGCAGACATCGCAGATGAACGTTGAAACATGTATTTATCCATACTGTTAACAAGAGATCAGTATCGCTGATTCAATTTTGTACAATCTAGAGTCAGTGTAGTGAACAGTGTGACACTCGGTGTATATCTGAACAACCTTTTAACTAGACTCATGAACTTTTGCCCATTGGGCGCTTTACATTTTATTATTATCTTTTATAAGTTCTGAGAAAAGTGCACCCAAAATTGAGGAATTTAACATTGTAAGATATGGAAGTACAGACTCCCCTTAAAAAGTAAATTTATTTTTGAAGGACATCAAGCATGGTCAGAAATAATCGTTTTCAACTCCTACAATCACTCTCACATGAAATGACGCGGGGGGTCAAGGCTGTCCATAAGATTTATAACTTCCTGGGTTGAACACAAGAATTTTATTTTGCACACTTCTTATTCGTTTTCACCCAAGCGTTATAGGATATGGAAAGCTGTGTAGTTTTTACGGTTCAAAACCTTTCCAAGTGGTTCCTATGCCCGTATAAGGAAGATCAGGACTGGCATAAGATTAGGTGCGCATTGAATAGCAGACTATCTCAAAGAGACTTAAGCTCCACCACTGCTTATAAGAGTCGCAACGTTCAAGGTTACTAGGAAATTATCTTCTTATTGTGAGAAAGCCGGTAATGCATAGTTTGAATGCTAACAGCGCAGGCGGCAGGCACTTAATCACATTGTCTGGCCTTAGGTACGTACAGTATGGCCACTTACGAAGAGTTGTTAGCTCACTGGCCTTGTGAGGAGAAATACGCATTTATTTTGAATGTCTGAAGCGGAAATTGACGCAAAAAGAAACAAAATTGAAGGATAGAAATGCTTTCTTTCGCTTCCTCTCCACTACTACGTCTGAGCCCGGCCATAGCTCAATCACAAAGCCAGCCAGTCAGTTAATAGACGTTTTATTTCCGAAATGATCAGGTTCTATCCACAGTACATCCTAAATAGCAGCGTTTCTCAAACTTTTTTAAAGTGGGGACCACTTTTTTAAGTCAGAACAGTGCCCCGGACCACCTTACTCTTATTCTCTTCGAAAGTAAATTTATAATTTTTGTAGCAAATTTTAATATCAGTATACTTATATTTTAAATTAGAATTAATTAATTAAAATTAATTTAATTCAATTAATTTTATATTAGTATTAACTAATTAAGTTAATGTTAATAGAAGAAAATTCACTTTCGTTTTTTTTTAATAATTCAAGGCTATTAGAGTTCGGATAATCTTTAACTTGTTAACTAAAAAAAATAAATGTTGGTACACACATTAATGGGATGAATGAGCCTGTCGATTCTTACACAGTTGTTCTAGGTCTATATTTGAATGACTAAATATTTCTTTAATGACACTAGAATCACTGATATTAATAACATCACACACAGCTTCTGAACTATTAGCACTGCCTAAATGAAGCGTATCATCACATTCTTTTCTTTTCAAAGATCCGGGTCGAAGCCAGTTTTTCATTATGTATAATGGGCACTATTTAACAGAGACATAGGCAACTACTAGCGTGTACCACATAAGAAAGATTTAAAGTCATAAATACATGAAAAGGTTTGGTACTTTGGTCCTCTGTAATAAATTCAGGTGGTCCCTGGCTGGGTTACAGGTGCAGCACCAGAAGTGCTGGGAAAAACATGGCGAGAAACACCACGTTCATCGTGCTTTAAATCCCTCTTTTGTTGCTGAGAGTAGAGTGGGAAGTCGATAGACGGGTAGAGTAATAAATTTCATAAAATGTCAGTACTGGGAGAAAAAGTGAAAGTGATTGCCATGTGTAATTTCCAATGTCTGAGATTTTCAGCTATAGGCCTAAAGTAATACGCAATTCGTTTGAATTTTATTTTTTCTTCTGTCTTTTTTTTTAAGGACCACAAGGGCAGACCTCGAGGACCACAGGTGGTCCGTGGACCATAGTTTGAGAAACGCTACTATATAGGATTCCCAGCCGTCCAGTATTCGGCGGAATTGACCAGGAAACGTATGTTGTCCCGGAGGGATGTTTTACTTCACCGGGATGGCAAAAATCTCGGAATTAGAATCATTTCAAATTAGTAACTTTTCAGTGTGGCTGATGTAGATAGAAAGAAGTTTGAGTCAAGTGAATGTCTTCTTTTTAAAAAGCTTTACAATATCTTTCAAAGTGGTATAATTTCGAATTGTCGGTTTCCTTTTTTTTTTATGTTTGTTTTGTCTTTGATAACTCTAACCACACGGAGAGTGAACTAGAAATCTCAGTTTGATCTGCACCTCAATATTCATGTACTGTACATATGTCGTAAAAAGTATTTGTATTCTTAAAATTTCACTACATACTCGCAATGAAGATGATGTAGAAAAAAGATCTAAAAAGAACTCTAAAATATAAGAACATTTTAAAACTAGTTACTTTTGTTTATCAGTGTTCTTTTCAGTTCTTAGGCCTAATGTGAGAGGGTTTTCAGTTTAAATGACACCATAAGCAGACTAAGTGACAATCAGTTGTAAAAAAAAAAAAAACAATGTGAAACTAAATTTCAATGTGTCATATAGGGTAAAGATTGGTAATATTATGATACAACTAATATTGTGATACTTCTTTTTGAGAATTTATTGCAATTTTACTAAGCGAGAGAAGGGCCGGTTTTGTGCAGAAACTTGTCCACGAACATCCCCTTAATACGTTGACGCAAAAACCCGATCTTTCTCTCGCTCAGTAAAATTGTAATAAATTATCAAAAAGAACTATCACAATATTACCGACCTTTACCCTACTGAGTTCTATGTCTATAGTAACAGTATGGATAAATACATGTTTCAACGTTCATCTGCGATGTCTGCCAGCATTACTTCAAAACAAAATGTAGATGTTTATTTCTGTCTGTACTCGTACATTAACTCTTAATTTGATTAAATCTTAATTTTTTATTTGCCAATTACGACAAATAAGTCAATAAATTAGTTTAATTTAAAATTTGAAATGTGATTAGCATTTAGGCTAATATAACCCTAAGTGACATATTAAACTAACTTGACTTCATTTAAATAAAACAAATATATTATTTACGCACAAAAACTGTACAAATTGGCCTTAAATTGTCGTATTTGGTTCAAGAACTTTTGTTTTTCCTGTGCCCCGTAGCCTATAACTGTCCTGGAATTCACCAACCAAAAGTTGGGCGTCGTAATCCTATGATATTTACGGTGGAAGAAATTACGTAGTTTCACTAGGTAAGAAGATTGTGAATTGAAGAAAGACGGATATAGAAAAATACGTGCAGTATTTTTCTGTCACGTAACCCATTTGTATAAAATAATGGTCTTTTCAGTTACCCAGTAAAGTGTGTATTCAGAAGAGATTTGTCGTTTACATGATATCGTTTATTGGTTACAGGAAAGCGACTTTAGTATCTCAGTTGACGGACGGGAACTCGAGTTCAAATCTCGTCGGCGATGGCAGTTGTATTTTTGGTAGATAATGAGGTTCTCTCATTTCACGCTCGCCATTCCACCAACACTCTCCATAATTTCCCTATCACCACAATCTTCGTTTCTAAAAAAAAAAAAAAAAACCAACACATGTGTTTAATCGACGCCGAATCGATCGTCCGCCATTGTGGGTGTTCCCCGCGGTCTGTCCAAAGATTGGTGGATGAAGTGAAGGATTCTAAACGACTCATAGAAAAGAAACACCACAGCGTCTGAAGTTGTTGCTTGCCTGACGGAGATGATTACTCATGTAGATCTGTGAGTTACGGCAGATCACTACCAGAAATATGGTATATGGATTTGATGGCTGGAAAGGAGTGCGTAGCATAATGGATGATGGAGCCATATTAGCCAGACAGCACAATCGACACGCAACTCATTTCATCACGGGTGCACAAAAATCCTATTAGGATTGAAGTACTTAGAAATAGTCCATGTCTCGCCCAATAAGCACCTCTATACCTCTACAATGTATAGTAGAAAAAAAAGTTTTAATAATCAGAGTATTGCAAAGTGGTGTAATTTGTAGGATTTGAGCTTATAGGCCTAAGCATCCATATAGCTAAATTTAACAAGTGAAATCCACGCATTATCGTGATATACTAGAGTATGAATAATTTTATCTCATTTCCACAGACTGAATGAGATTTCTCCTGTCCTGTTCTCAAATCCTCCTTCCTCTCATGTTTTTCAGAATTAATTAATGAATTAATGAATGAAAAAGGTACGCGAAAACGCTTTCTTGCAAGGGAGTTCGGGGCTGAGAAAAACTGAATATGTGAGCTCCAAGCCTGTTTGCCACTTGTCTCACTCTGAGTTTCACTGCTCCACTGGGTGTTCATTTCAAAGTGTGTCATGACGTCACTGTTGTGAGTCAGCGATTTGAAGCGAGTTTCAGCTTTTATGTCAGAGAAGTTGCGTATTAATCAAGGCGTTCAATCTGAACTTGAGAACGTGTACGGTATAACGTGAACGTCGTAGCAACAGATGGCGTTCTGTATTGTCTGTGTGCTACCATAACCTCTTTCGAACTGTGTTTTGCACGGCCAAGTCGTACGCAGGGCATTGTTATCATCGGTTGCGTACGGCAACATTCCACAATACAAATCAAATGCTCCGTGTCCATGTTGACCGTCGAAGTTAATGTCGACAAATACGTAAGAAATCGTCTTAACCCTCTCCCCATATCCCGACAGTAAGAAAAAACCCACTTCAGTACATGTTTCCAAACAGTTCACATTCCTGCCAATACCGGCGTTACCGTACATATCAGTAAGTGCTCTTCAGAATGAACGCCGTACTTGCTATGCAACTTCTCTGACACATCGGTAATACACCTCTGCGGAAGTGTAGGAAGATTGAATTCTCTAGGCTCATCCACTAGCCATATGACATCATACAGCGAGCCATGACACACTTTGAACTGAACACCCAGTAGAAAATGTTGAAGGGGAAAATGCCGAAAATTAACGTAACTTAATAGCTACCACATAGAGGGGGAAGGGGGAAGGGGGAGGGGGGGAGGGCAGAGAAGCATGACTGCAGGATCGGAAGAAGAAAAGCCGGAAGTTGTAAGTCTCCACATTGAAAGGTTCTCTGTGTCCTTTTGCAGTGCGAGTGGAGTCGAGTAAACTCGCTCATCATATTTTTCTCTTAACGTTAAGCAATTTATATTTTTCTATCTCAAATTACATGTTCATGTTGCGAACAAATAATTCCGTGATACGAAGCAACTGCTTCATCCGAGTTTCAGCTAATTCATATCTATGACTGTGTTACGTCACAGTTTTTTATCCACGATTAATTATGCAAAAATAATATTAGGTACTGATATGAGTAAAAATTTGTGTTGATCGAAAGGAGTGGTTTTTCCGGGTCCGATATTATGCACTTCAAGTTCTTGCTCACGCAACGGCTCAGAGTTTAAGAGTGTTGTTCTTGAAGCCTGTGTATGCCCCAAGCCATTAGCAGATCGGTTAAATATAGAACCCGGATTATCATTTATCATTCACACAACGCTGCAAATACGACTAAGCTGTTACTGTCTGTTAGTTTTGATCTGACGGACTGGAATGCACTGCAGATGGAAGTGGGGAAAGATTGGAGATAAGCAAGCTGAGTTTTTCTTCTAATAGCTTCATTTCCTTGTGAAGAAAGACGTTTCTTTCAGAAACAGTACTGGTTACGGTATTATGTTCGATTCGATGCTTTTATAGCGACGTAGTTTACACGTCTTGTGCGGCCCATCCGTAGTTGTTAGATATACCGCGTGTAAGTGAATAGTCTGTACAAAATTCTAGGGCTTATACGATTCAAGATGATACCGTAATCTACTCAAGATGTTCGTATTTCCATTCTTCTCCCATAAGATAACAATTGTGCTGATGATAATGATGTTGGTAACAATGATAACGATTGTGCTGATGGTGGTGATAATGGTAACAATGATAGCTATTATACTTATGGTAATAATAATAGTGATTATACTGAGGTGACAATGGTAACAACGATAACAATTTTGTGCTGATGGTTGCTTCATTGTAGTGCATGTATTATGGGGTCGTTTGTGTGAGTTCAACTCTTCTTATGAAATGCATAAGATTTAAAGTCATGTTCTATAATCGTGGTAAATTTACTGTTTTTTAATATAAATTTCTCTGATGACTAATCAGTTCCATCTACTCCCAAGAAGAAAAGGGAATTGCATGGTGAATTAGCTAGAAACGAAAAAAACGTTGCGTGGCCAGACATTTTAATTCTATAGATTCAAAATCCCCTATATCCACTTTCACAAATTAAAGCATTTTAACAGTAACTGGTGGCGAATAGAGGAAATTTTCAACCTAACAGTGACTTTTAACAGACCTTTTGCTTTAAATTCATTGGCTTTTTGATTTCAAACTATATAAATCATTAGAATTCATTCTTAACAAGCAGTATGTGGGCATAACTCAATTGTGAACAAAATGGTCTCCAAGGGGTTTTGAATGTAGAGCAGTGATCGTCAGCACTTGTTGAAATAGGTAAAGTGCAAGGAGTGCAACGAAATATGCTCCGTCGTGCAGAAGGGATAGGAAGACGGCATATCTGCCAGTAGCCACGGATGCACGCTAATGCAATGTCATAACCACGGGTAAGATACGCTAGCCCGAGGGTGCACTGTGCTGATGATTGCTGATCTAGCGGATTCAATTTTCGAGATTCCTAGTTAACGGAACCAAATTTTAAAGGCTGGTTATATGCAACACTGAAAATTTTAGTAAGGCTAAGTATAAAGCATGTGAAAATTAATTTGTGGTCAAAAGAAATAAACTCTTAAGACACGGTTTATCAAACGTTCACAAAAAGGATGATATGTTTTTGATATGGTTGAACATAATCGTAGTTTTAATTTAATGGACCACTTTGTACAAATCAATAAGATCGCTCTTCCACATAGCAAAATTGTGAAGGATCTAACATAAAAGATCTTGTTGGAGAGATTTAGTTGGACCTGAGGGGGATCTTGAATAGGCTACACTATGTAATAGTAATATGCGTTACAAGAGCGGTATGTTGACGTTTTCATGTTCGAGGAAAAGATTGAAAAAGCGAAACGTAGTTGAGCTTTTTTAATTTCCGAGAACATGAAAACAAACATACCGCTCGTGTATCGTACATTATTTTATGCGAAGATCGTTTATTACATACCTGAAAGAGGAATTTCTAATTAGTTGCAATGAAATCTCCATCTTGGTTTCTGTTCAATGACGGCAACTTTGGAAAACAAATATATCTATCTTCAACATTGTTCCTATAAAATGTTTTCTGTGTTTACTATACTCCAGCAGGCCGTGATATACGTCTGTCTTTTTTTCCCCCCAGTCTATGATGGGTCTGGAATCTTGTTGATTTTTTCACGACTTCCTTAATGTTACTTGCATTACAAATGCAGTAACTTTTGTGGTGTTGTAGAGTTTACTTAATTTTTGCAAATATTTAAAAACAATAATTAACAGTGCAACTTAGGTGAAATTGCAGTGGTAAGTTTCCAATTTATAATTGTTACTATATTGAACGTCTTTAAAAATAATATGTTAAAAGCCTAAAGCAGTAAAATGAATATGACGCTTAAGCGGTAAGAATACGGAAATTGTTATGTGTGTTACGTTGGTAATACTGAATGTGGTATTTCACACCTACCGCGTATGGTTTTGTGCGGAAAGCAAGCAAATACGCACGATCTCGCACAAAACATATTTCATTATAATTAATTAGTTGGAACACAGTTCATTTATAATACTGCATTTATGTTATATACGAGTAAAATAATTTTTGTAGCGATTTCTTGCGTGAAGTAGGGATATTTTATAAGAGCAGTAGGGACTTTTGATTACAGCAACCTGACAACACTGGACAGTTTCCAGTCCGCGATTACGTTGATGTAAAAGGAGTCTCTCACAATCTTCCGGCATCTAACCTCTGTTCCCGTTGTTAGTGAGAAGCCATCAGTTCAATTACTTACAAATGGCTTTTAAGAAACCCGCTGGTTCATTGCCGCCCTCACATAAGCCCGCCATCGGTCCCTATCCTGTGCATCAGTTCACTAAGATGCAGATACACTGAAACGTGACTAATCCATGCCAAGAATGGAGAAGTCAAAGATCATACAACCCATGAGCGCCGACGCGAGATCTCCATAGGCCTGGGTGCTGCTGAAGGTCATGGGCGTTAGGGATCGGTGGAATTGTATGTTACAGTTCATTCCGTATGGGCGTCGGCAATTCGCCAACGGTCGTCTTCATTACATTTGTAATGGGTGTGTCGCAATATTCACGGTACAGAGAAATACATAATGAGTGGCGCATGAGTCAGTAATTCCACACGTAATAATGCCGGGCCCTTTAATACCGCGATCCTGATTAACACGAACTCAGCTGATGATGCATCATTCACTCGTGCTTCTTCTTATTGAGTGCTGGTAACTACTGTATTGGATGACATTCTGTCACGGAGGGCAAAGGGTCATTTAGCCGTGAAAGATGGTCTGGAAGCAGTGGTGGATTTTCGACGCAGCTGTGATGTGCCAGTTTCTGTTGTTGCTCATTTAAGGAGATCGAAATGAATCGAAGACAGTATCCATATCAGCCTATGAATTTCTGTCTCAATGATCATTACTGCACGAAAGGTAAAATACATGAAACAGAGAGAGAGAGAAACCATTGTGCATATGTATAAGAATTTCATACTCTTCCTAGGTTAGGTTAGGTCATGGTGGCTACGGGCCATATTGAGGCCTATTGTGCACCCCGAATTTATGGGATGAATGAGGATGAGGGTGTACCAGCCCACCGGCCGCATGTTACCCCTTACCCGCTCACCCCATGAGGGCCCCTCTACCCCCTCCCTCGCTCCAAGTTCAAGTCCACACCTGTAGAATAACGGTCAGCGCATCTGGCTGCGAAACCAGGTGGCCCGGGTTCGAATCCCGGTTGGGGCAAGTTACCTGGTTGAGGTTTTTTCCGGGGTTTTCCCTCAACCCAATACGAGCAAATGCTGGGTAACTTTCGGTGCTGGACCCCGGACTCATTTCACGGGCATTATCACCTTCATATCATTCAGACGCTAAATAACTTAGATGCTGATACAGCGTCGTAAAATAACCCAATAAAGTAAAAAAAATCGCTCCAAGTTCATACCGTCAGGATCCATTCGAATCTTTTGAATGTGTGTCAATTAGAGACGTCTATCACTGCAATAACTTATTGTGGATTCTATATTGTCATCTTTGTCACGTCACTGATGATTCGCAATTGTTTCCACAAATCAATCAGAAATACCACAACGTAATCATCAATAAACTCAATAAATTAACATCAATTTCCTCTGCATGAAGTGCTTATACAGAAAGTTACTTCCGTAATGTATTGTTATATTAAATTTACATCTACTTAAATTTAATTGAATTTATAATAAAAATTAATTTCACTGAGTTTATAATACAAATTAATATTGGAAATATTAATTATTATTCCTTCGTAATTCGAATAGTTAACATTAGATGATTCTAGTCGTATTTATAAGCAAATATTTTCATTTTTTTTTCTTTACGAATTCGAATTATATATGATACAATGAAAGCAAATGATATCGCTATGCGTTATTATCTTACTTTAATTAATTAATCATTTATTAATTGTATTTGCGAAATAGTATAATTAAATATGACGCGTAGTATCCCTTTCTTTGGATAAATTTACAATTTGTGATATTAATTATGATAGTATATGAGGGGATCAGAAGCAAGGGGGTCCTAAGTTCACTTAAGTTATTTGTGAGAAAATGTGGTTGAAATGTAATCTCTATCTTACGATGTTTGGTGACGTATACACGTCCGTTGATGTGACATATTAATGAATTTAAATACTATTATAGTCACAATCATGCCATGGTATGAAAGAAAAATTTCACAACCTCGAGCGGGAATCGAACCTGCGACTCCCTGTTCTCCGGTGGTTGAAAGTACTTAAGATTTCGTAAATCCCGTGAAATTTTTATTTCAAATTTTAGTTTGTGGTGTGGTTAAAAGATCTATCCCTTTGCCACTAAAATGTTGAATGTTTTAACTTGCCCTGGATGCACTTAACTCATGTTCTTAGAAATGTCGCTTGTACCCCTTTGCTTCTGAACCCCTCATATGATAAAGAACTGAATTATTACGAAACACACAAAACGTACAATAAGGAAATGTGTCATATTCATGACTCTCATTTGTTTTTTCGTAATTCATACGAGTGAAAACAATAATTTAATAACAAAAATATCATAATTTCAGATCTGAAATCAAATTCAAGATGCGTTCTTAAGAATTACGAATCATCTGCCTATATTTTTCTCGGACGTCCTCAATGCATCTCTATCCTAAAATTCGAAAGATCTCTTTAGTAATATTTTGTCTATTTTCTGAGGTGCACCTGGTCTTTTACATAACAATAAAACGGAATTTACTAAACTTTCAACTTTACTACAGCTGTAATATACCCATAGCTCTGATGCGATTCAAGGTGAGCCAGAAATGGCTCCGTGGCTCCGAGATTCTTAAGCCTTCTTTTGTCTCCTTTTTCGTCTGGCGTAGCATACCACATTTGGAAACATGCTCTTGCCTTCATTGCATTTTAAAGGTAGTATAAAAATCGCTGCAGTCGGCCGTAGTGTACAGTCTTAGAAAAAAGTTTTGACGCACAGATACTTCATACTAAGTCCCAGAAAGGAAGCATGATCAGAGGACGTGCGATCTGGTTCACAAGAGAACGACTAGTTGATGTAATAAAATTAGTTTTGTTTCGTTGTATGTCTGATCATGCGCACTGCCTCCTTTCTGGGATTTATAAAGTATCTGTGCAACAAAACTTTTTTCTAAGACTGTACATGACGGTTGCTGTAACGCCGTATGAATGCCAAGAACGTAAGTTCGGAAATCGAACAAAGAAGTCAAAATTATAAATCAACTGGTGAAACATTGAACGACCAAACAAACGCTGAATTGAACAAAAGTACATAGTTTATTATAGAGCTGTAGACAATATGTGCCTAATACATTAAAGATAGTTAAAAAGTGAAAAATAATAGTACATTATGCAACGAGCCTATAATGAAGGTAATTAAGAAGCGAGTATGGATATTTATGAAACGAGCGCAAGCGAGTTTCATAATTTTCATACGAGCTTCTTAATTACCATTATAGGCGAGTTTCATACGACTTTTTATGCTCGACCATATTTCTAACTTGATATTATTAATTTTCTTTGTATCTGACCTTGGCCAATGTCCCGTATGTTGTGAGATGTGCGCAGACGCGAAAGTATTGATTTTTTCCGAGGAACATGTTCACATTGACCTTGCTAGGCCATAAGAAGCTACAGAGATAACATTAAAATTAAATTAGACATTGAAAAACGAGATGACAAATTGTATTTGAATATTATTTACAATTAACGCTAATTATTATAGTAACAGAACATAACCTTCTGCGACGGTATTGGATTTCCAGCCTCCGTGACTTTTCGCTAATTCTCTTTCGATTGCATATCCGAGAATAATCGATAGTTGCGGTTTTATAACGGTAGAAAGCTGACCTGTCATTGGCTGAACAGTTGTAACCTGAGTCGTCATTGGCTGAAAGACCTGACCTTTAATGAGTAGGTGTACTTTAATGACATGCATTAAAGATCTACTACCAGGTGTGTAATTATTACATTTCGGCATGGTCGAGCATAAAATAAATGAACAGTGCGCACTGCTAAACACTGGAAAAGTGCATGTAAGAATAAAGAAGAGTGTAGAGTGTAAAGTGAAGATAGACAAACAAAGCTCCTACATGCGCATTGGGATTTGCATGCACTTGTGCACCGTGCCGTGATACACCTTCAAAGTAGAAAAGCACTCCTTCCGTGTTGATCGCGTTGTTACGTGCACCCTCGCTTCCGGCAGGAAGTTACGTCACCTGTCTGCATTGTTTATAGACACGTAAAATTTGCGCTAATGTTTCACAAAGCCAGTCACGAACTGTGTGCAAAGACAGATTGCTTCTTCTGTGCAGGGAGTCTTTTATGTGATCAGATCGAAGAGTGGGTTCTGCGCGCTCAGCGACTAACCCAGTTGAAATGCAGACATTCGCATTGTCAGAAAATATATTCACAATAATGTATAGAACTACATTTTGTTCCTTTTCCCTATCGGTTATTTAACGACGCTGCGCTTTATCGACTATGATAGTGGTTCCTAACGTGTGGTCCGGAGACCACTGGAGGTCCGCGAGTGATTTGAAAGGCTCAAGATGTGTTTTCAAACGGTATTTTGACTAAGCTTAACTTTATTACGTTCTCTTGTTTTTATCAGCGTACTGGAATATCTTTTGTGCGAGATCGTGCGTATTTGCTTGGTTTCCGCACAAAACCAATCCGCGGAAAGTCTAAAATTCCACATTCACTATTCCCAACCTAACACACATAATAATTTCCCTCTTCTTACCGCTTAAGTGACATATTGATTTTATTGCTTTAGGCTTTTAACATAAGTTATTATTTTAGAGACGTTCAATATAGTAATAATTATAAATTGGAAACTTACCACTGCAATTTCACCTAAATTGCACTGTTAATTATTGTTTTTAAATATTTGCAAAAATTAAGTAAACTCTACAACACCACAAAAGTTACTGCATTTGTAATGCAAGTAACATTAAGGAAGCCGTGAAAAAATTAACAAGATTCCAGACTCATCATAGACTGGGGGAAAAAAAAGACAGAAATATATCACGGCCTGCTGGAGTATAGTAAACACAGAAAACATTTTAAAGCAACAATGTTGAAGATAGATATTTTTGTTTTGCAAATTTGCCGTCATTGAACAGAAACCAATATGGAGATTTCATTGCAACTAATTAGAAATTCCTCTTTCAGGTATGTAATAAACGATCTTCGCACAAAATAATGTACGATACACGAGCGGTATGTTTTCTTTCAATTCTCGGAAATTAAAAAAGCTCAATTACGTTTCGCTTTTTCAAACTTTTCCTCGAACATGAAAACTTCAACATACCGCTCTTGTAACGCATATTACTATTGTTTAACTCAGACTTCTGAGAGAGTGTTTAACAAAAAAGAGTTCGTCAGAGGGTTTCTCTTGGCTGACAAGTCTTCCGTACCTATCCGAGGCTTTTTAGTTTTCTTGTTTAATTCTAATCTTCAGGATCCAACTTTAACTATGTTCAGCGTTCAGGATAAGACTGAAGCAACAATAAATAAATTAAATTTAGGTCTCGCTGAGTTATCAATCGCATTTCCCACTTTCAGTAACTTCCTAGCAACACATGATGGAGCCACAGGCGTAGTAGTTATGTCGGCTTAGGCGCTTGCCTACCGATCCGGAGTTGCACTCGGGCGCGGGTTCGATTCCCACTTGGGCTGATTAACTGGTTGGGTTTTTTCCGAGGTTTTCCTCAACTGTAAGGCACATGTCAGGTAATCTATGGCGAATCCTCGGCCTCATCTCGCCAAAATATATCATTTCACTATCACCAATCTCATTGATGCTAAATAACCTCGTAGTTGATACAGCGTCGTCAAATAACCAAGTAAAAAAACACATGATGATGCTCTCGTATATCTTTAGAAGTATAAAAAACATCTACATTGATTTACTCGAACATTAATGTTAAAGGAGCATTATCCTTTCTGTAATGGAAAGAACAATTGAAGACTGGACATAAAAAAGGCTGTAAGTGCCAAAGAGACAAACCGTAGAAAAATAACTTCCTTGTGCGACTATAGTATTGTAATATCATACGTTTTGCACATCTATGGGAGAAGCTAAAAATAAAATTAGAATGGGACTTACCAAGTTTTCATTTTTCTTAGTGGATTGAACCAGGAACATAGGCCTACTCTCTTTTTAACCAATTTTCAATTACAGCCATTTTTATGTCCAGTCTTCAGTTGTATGAAAAATCTCTTCTTGGTGACAAATAATAGTTTTCTCGTCAAAAAAGAAGAGGGGCTGTTAGAATTATATTCTGATTTCCGCTAAACTGGAGAATTCCCACGGTATCTTTGAACCGTGCCGTTACGTTTAGCACCAAATTTAAGTAAATACACAATCTTGCCAACATAAGAACATGACGTTGGTGTGTGGCGTCGTTGGAGGGAGAAATTTGTTTCTTTTCTCTCTCTACCTCCTTCGTTCTGAGCATTACTGAGAGACAGCACCACTGTTAGCTACAAGATATATTTGCGCAAATATATTGAAGTAGATTACGTGACCTATTACGTGACTTAGATGAGAGTCTCGAGACAAAACAGTTTTGCTATATTTCTTTTTTTATTAAATGTTAAGCACAGGAACGCCATTTCGTAATTTTATTTAAGAAACAAGCCAAACAAATTATCTTTGCATCAAAAACGGATGCTCCCTGAACCAAATTATCGTATTTTATAATTGTTTGAATGCAACAGAAGCCAGAAGTCTTGCACTTGACTAATGCAGTGAATTATTTAAGAATATAGTCTCGAATTTTACTACCACCATTTCGATTGTGTTTTGTTTGGCACGGCTCGGTACGGCCTGGTGACTAGTGGCCAGCGAGTAACGTCGACTATCGACATTGCTCTGCCGTGGGTATTATCCAGTTGTTCCGCCACAAGTAAAAAAAAAAAGGTCGATTTTGAGTTAGATATGCATTCTAATAGTATTATGTCGTATTTTACAAGTCAGAATAATGGCACAATTCTAATTTTATGTCCTTTCATTGATGTTAAAATGCAAGACACTGACTTCTAAACTTCTTACGTCCTTTATTTAATAGGTTATTTTACGACGCTTTATCAACATCTTTCGTTACTTAGCGTCTGAATGAGATGAAGGTGATAATGCTGGTGAAATGAGTCCGGGGTCCAGCACCGATAGTTACCCAGCATTTGCTCATATTGGGTTGAGGGAAAACTCCGGAAAAAACCTCAACGAGGTAACTTGCCCCAAACGGGAATCGAACCCGGGCCACCTGGTTTCGCGGCCAGACGCGCTAACAGTTACTCCATAGCTGTGGACCCTTATGTCTTGAGAATAGTGTTTTTGACTTGGGGCATTCTTCTTATAAGGGAATAATATATCCCGATGCTATATCAATAAATACAGAATTTTATTAGTACATATTTATTGGCATATTTTGAAGTTTTAAGGGTATGCTTGCGTGCATATTAAGTAGGTTTTCAGGGCATGAACTTCCTGGTCCTAGTCATTACTAAGCTCCGGACTTTCTGTCCGTGCTTCTCCTCTTTCTGCCTTTCTATCCCGAGACATGCAACGACACATTTGCGACAAATGTATGAGGTAGGCTAGTAGTGAGATATGTAATTTTTCCACATAGTAAATATTGATTAATCATATATGCTTTGAAATTAGGGTTTTGTTAATCCCTTCATTGCGTGATATCTACATCATGTGAATACAGCGACGTGTTCTACTGGAAAATAATCATAAAACCCGTTTTTAAAGGAATGGGAGGTATTTGGGTCGACGCCATTGCTGCATTTCGTGCACTCGGCTGTACATAAGATTTGTTCGTGTCATGCGATATGAGGAAATGAATGCTAAATTGCATGCCATTGCATTTCAACTTAGAGGATAAAATTTATTTTTGTTCTTTATTCTTCATTTAGTCCCATTTCTGCCTTAGTGAGATTAATTCTTTATATCAAGAAATCGACAAAATATCATCTTACTTTTATGATGACAATAACACCAGAACATATTATCACAATAAAATAAGTTCGTTATTAATACGAGAGAAACTTTACATTTAAAATAAAAATATGCCAGGAGATTCGTGAATCCCTATAATTGCGTAACGTTCAAATGTTTGGTGGTTGGTATGATTTCAGATAATCATAGATCACCATTTCTTCACTTAACACTTAATTTTCTCTAGCCCACAAATAGCACAAACTTTCTTCAAATATAAGACGTATTTACAAGCACAAAACTCCAAATAACAAATTACAAACGATAAACAATCCTCTAACAACGCAGTGATCTGATGAACAAAATAAGCTATGAACTTATGCATCAATTTAATACCACAGTCTAATATCATAGTCACGAAGCTTGAGGTGATTTTTTGCATTTCTCGCGATACAGCGCTCCAAGCGGCTAGCAACTGAGAGTACTAGGAACAATAGACTGTGCCGATACTATTTCACATTGTCTGTGATGAGGCGATAGTAGTGATCCTAATGGCTGGCAACAAAAATCCAACTGTCATTGGATGCATATTCTCTACGTATTGAGCTTCATGACTGTATGTACTTGACTGTGTTAATACTGAATAATTTCGAGGGAAAAATTGTTCCGGGCCGGGTATCGAACCGAGGACCTTTGGTTAAACGTACCATCGCTCTACCAACTGAGCTACCCGGGAACTCAGACTCCGATCCAATTTTTCGCTCTATATCCACAGACCTCAAAGTGGGCTGACAACCGTCAAGCAACCAACATTGAGTGTACACTAACTATGTGTCACACACAAGGAATTATCATTAGCTATTATCACTAATGAAATTGTAACAGGATTATAGAAAGGCAACTTAATACGGTTGATAAACTTGCGTAATCATCAAATATTAATTTTCCTCCATGGGGTTTACTCGGCCTCTAACAGAAATAAGTACCAGAAGCATTTCCTTGGAAGTAAAGGCGACGGACACGTAGGACTGACATCCCTACTGCCTTTAATGCTGTTCTAAAGATGGGAGCTTTAACCTCCCGCCACACTCTGGAACGATTTGACCAATCATGGGGATTAGTTTTTCCTTTACGGTTTTCCTGCACTAGTAGTCATAACCGTAGAACAAAATTATTCTCCCTTAATAAATCTGGGAATTTAGTATACATATTAATAGTAATATACGTTACAAGAGCGGTATGTTGACGTTTTCATGGTCGAGGAAAAGATTGAAAAAGCGAAACGTAGTTGAGCTTTTTTTAATTTCCGAGAACATGAAAACAAACATACCGCTCGTGTATCGTACATTATTTTGTGCGAAGATCGTTTATTACATATCTGAAAGACGAATTTCTAATTAGTTGCAATGAAATCTCCATGTTGGTTTCTGTTTAATGACGGCAACTTCGGAAAACCAAAATATCTTTCTTGCTATAAAATGTTTTCTGTGTACTATACTCCAGCAGGCCGTGATATACGTCTGTCTTTTTTTTCCCCCAGTCTATAAATACGAACTTAAAACAAACGGTAAGGTTATGTAATGATTTGTTTTTCATATTAATATTTTAACAATATTATTTATATAACATTTTGCAGTAATAACATCCGCATCTGGAATCTTGTTGATTTTTTCATGGCTTCCTTAATGTTACTTGTATCAGGAATGTAATGTTTCGTGGAGTAGTAGACTTTACTTAATTTTTGCAAATATTTAAAAACAATAATTAACATTGCAATTTAGGTGAAATTGCAGTGGTAAGTTTCCAATTTATAATTATTACTATGTTAAACGTCTCTAAAAATAATATGTTAAAAGCCTAAAGCAGTAAAATGAATGTCGCGCTTAAGCGATAAGAAGAGGGAAATTGTTATGTTTGTTACGTTGAGAATACTTAATGTGGTATTTCACACTTACCACGTATTGGTTCTGTGCGTAAAACAAGCAAATACGCACGATCTCGCACAAAAGTACATTTTACATCGAAATATGCAGTTGTGTGCACAATAAATTTCATGTAAAATTGTCAACAAAGTCATAATCACTTTTAATCGATATCGTTTTCCATTTGTTACGTACAAAATATATTTGTATATAAATTCAGACTCTATTTATTGACCTAAAAAACTGTTTTATGAAATTTGGGTAATTTGGGGAAACTTGACATGTGCATATGTATGACTCTGTTTGAATATTAAAAATGTAACAAAATGACCATAGTAACTGATACTACTGAAGTCCTGTATGACCTGTTACAGAAGCGTATTTATATAAATTACTTGTACGACAAGTTTCTTACGAAACAACAAACGAGCTCTTGGAACTCAAAGGACTATCGATTTAGTTATCTGCCGTGCCTGACTGCTATGAACATGACTGTGTATGCGCTGTGTGGGCTCGACCATCATTTCCTACGTTTTGCTGCATTCCCAAGAGACCTGTATAAGCAACAGTATAATTATCTTTGCCTATGTTTTTCCGAATGACGTAAACATGACTGTTTCGGGCAGAATGGCCTTCTTTTGTCGATGATGTCATCGACAGAGTTAGAAAGCACTAGAGTTACTACGTTACTATTAAGCTTGTTTCGCTGTATATTCCACATTACAAAAGGGCATATATAGGAAATTTATCAGCCGAATTATATTGCGAAAATATACGTAGTCTATAAACAAAAAAGTTGTATATTTGCTACAGTAACTTCACTGCCTCAAATAAAGGCTCTGTTACACAGTAGGCATGACCTTTCACAACATTACTGTGTGTAATCACAACAGACTCTCGTCCTTTACGAGGACGACTTTAAAATGCACCTCATTGTGTGGCCTCCTTTCTCATAAATTGTGTTTGAGCAGGAAATAATAAAGAGGGGGAAAATTAAAATTCATTTTTATTGTATTTCGCAGACCTTACATTAGCATTGAAGTCTACATCTGTGGAGTAACGGTCAGCGCGTCTGGCCGCGAAACCAGGTGGTCCGGATTCGAATCCCGGTCGGGGCAAGTTACCTGGTTGAGGTTTTTTCCGGGGTTTTCCCTCAACCCAATACGAGCAAATGCTGGGTAACTTTCGGTGATGGACTCCGGACTCATTTCACTGGCATTATCACCTTCATTTCATTCAGACGCTAAACAACCTAGATGTTGATACAGCGTCGTAAAATAACCCAATAAAATAAAATTAGCATTGAAGCTTTAATATTTGGAACAACCCAGGAATTACGCAATTTTGGCGAGATGAGGTGGTATATAACAGCACCCTTCACACATAGTTCATTCATATTAATTTGCTGATTTCAAAATCTTTTTTTTTTTCAATAGCGCTGACATTCTTTACTCGAGGTTGCGAGTTCGATCCCGGCCCAGGTCGGTGTGGCATTTAAGTGCGCTTAAAAGCGACAGGCTCATGTCAGCAGAATTACTGACATGTGTAACAACTCCTGCGGGACAAAATTCCGGCACACCGAAAGTTGCGAGCGTCGTTATTTTATTAAATGAATATCAGTTACAGAAATTATTGATTTTTACATTATGAAATAAAGTTTGATTAAAATGCGGCACTTGTAAGCGTCCCGACAAAAATTACGAAGACGCCGGACACGTAGTTAAAAAGGGAGGGGGGTGGGCTATTTCGTTTTTTTTATGGGCAGTATGGTAAGCTTACCTTATAGCCATGACAAGGAATTTAGGATTGCGAGAAGAACAGGCAGGGACGTCGCTAGGGGTGTGCGAAAGGGTGCGCAAGCATCCCATAAAAAATCGGAGCACCCCTTTCCGCATCCCAAAGGACAATTTATTAACAAAATACTAGGCATAAATTATTTTGAAGAACAAAAACAAACAATTTCTTGGATGTGAAAAAACAACTACGTCCCATAGTGTATCGTAATGGATGTGATGAGCAATAATAATAATAATAATAATAATAATAATAATAATAATAATAATAAACAGATGTATAGTATGCGCGCAAGTGCATGAAACAACATTTTGGATTTTTTATGTACCACATTTTTACAGCTCGCACCCCATCCGCACCCCCCTTGCTCTGATCCTGGCGACGTCACTGAGAACAGATCATAGTGATGTGCATAATGGCGGAGCAGTGATTACTTCTGCTGTGAATTGTTGGAACGTCGCGATCCGCTTTCTTTCCTGCGAGGTTGCCTGGCGGCAGCCATTCTTTATTCCGCTGGTGTGGCTCAGCCGCATGCCACTCTTCTGGCATCATCGCACTTACGCAGCTACCACGTACACTCTTGCGTGGCATTAAAAATAATCAATTCCCGGTATTCTGCTGGCGAAGAGTCAGAAGGCCTTGATTTAATACACGCATGTTAAAGTCTTTTATTGCAGTCAAATAACCTACGAAGTCCATTATCACAGGAAATAGCGGACTGTCATCTGTAACGAACTGCAAACAAGCACGCTTTAAAATGTTTTTCACAGCTACCAATGTTTATGTGCTTTTAGTAGGCTAAACGCAGATTCAATAGACGAATATTTTCACAGCGAATTCAAACACTTGATGGCCTAACTGGTAAAGATTAGTGAAAGTAGACTTACTGCATTACCAACTCTGCGATAAATTTGGAAGTTGACCCAGATAGGAAAATCCTCATCCCCAGTAAGATTACAATTTAATTGTAAGATATTCTTGCGGATCAGCCTTAAGTAACGACGACTTTCTGCTATAGATAAGTATCTAGGAATCTCTGTTCTGAAAAACCTGTTTTTAACATAAACTATACATAGGTCTATTATACTATTATGTACTCATATTTGAACTTAAACTAGTAACAACAAAGTCTACAATAATAATAATTATTATTATTATTATAATAGTCTAAATGGGAGTTCAAAGTAATACTGCACAAAAATACCCTATAGTTCATTAACTCGAGCTCCCTGCTATTCATCCTCTCCAGTGAATATACCTAGAAAACATTACTCATCAAATTATAATACAAAACTATATTAATAAAACGAATTTTTGTATTTTTTTATATTATAAAAGTGTAAAATTTCTTGATAAATATGTTTCAGTGAGTCCCACAATACATACCGGTACTTCATTTTACGCACGCTTCTTCTATAATATACTGCAAAATTCTCAGAATTCTAAAATGCATTTGTTTCATTGTGGTTTTGAAAATGCGTTAAATTAAGTTTAAACCATAGATATCGTTATTGGTCATTAATTACGTTGTGTATTACGTTATAACCTATAAGATTTGTATTAGGCACTGGAGTTCGATTACGGACATATTCCACGAGAGTTATGGATAAAAGTTAATTCTTTTCTAAGTATCACTTTCTCCTGCCAGTCTCATTCCACCATTCCTTCATTATTATTATTATTATTATTATTATTATTATTATTATTATTATTATTATTATTATTATTATTATTATTCAGCAACTGCCCAGCAACTTCTCTTCGTTATGAAATAATTCGGAAAGCATGTAGTTTGTTTTTAAAATGTCGAATACAGGTATATAAGCTTAGTATGGAAAAAAAAAAAAACATTTCTGTCACTTTGTACTTTATAAATCGATTCGCCTTTTTAGGTATTACTTATTATCATACCTCTCAAATCGCGGATCTTTGTTAGAAGGCTTTGATTTAATATATTTTATATCAATGCAATTTAATGAATACATTATCACGATGAATTACTATATTATTAAACAAGCTTATAATGTTATACTTTATGGCACGAGTCAATGCTTAGGGAACGAGCGGATCAAATTTCCTTATTTTGACGAATGCAAAACTGCATAACTTATAAACGAGTTTTCCACTTATTTTTATACGGCAGCAATGTAAAACAATAATTAATAAAGAAATAACATCAAATTTGTAATGATGGGTAATTTGACGCCATGGTCTATGAAGAAAGAGGTTGCTATGACAACAATGGTGTATTAAATATTATAGCATGGAGAAATCGTTTCATAATATTAACTTTATGGCACAAATTATGCCGTCTTAATACAAGCCATGATGTTTTAGTTATCATGGTAATATTTTGCGACTCTGGTAAAATAACGTGGCTTATTGTGCACAATTTTCACTAACGATAAGACTGTTCATGATGCTGGAGTAAAATGAATATATTATGCATTAAGATTCAACAGAAAAAAATTCACTGCAGAATAGTCATTACGAGACATGACGCTATATGCAGAAGCAGAACAGTTGAATATTGCAGTACGCCACGCACGTAATTGGGTCAACACTTGGCGCGACACTGGGTGCCAAAGAGCCTCTTTGTTGATCCGGTAATTTAACCATTCAGATATTACAAATATAATAAGACTGAAAGTCTATAAGAATACTTTTTTTTCTAAAGCTATGCCTATATCTTTCAACTGTCATCTCCAACAATAAATTACAACAACATATTAATACAAGTCAATATTATAATTCAGAAATATAAATTTAAATCTAGGTACATACCTCCACCGAAACCTCCGAACATTTTGTTTTGTCTTTAGACGGAATTAAATTCCACTAAAACTTGCAGCTAATTTGCTCGAAAGGCTGCGAGACACTTTACCGCAGTGCTGTCTGGCAAATGCAGCCAACAAAGCGCGGCGTCCGCCCAAGTCTTCTTTCTCGCGCTGGCGATCTTTCTACGCATGCGCACATACATGACCTACCATCGATTCTACGCTAAGAATTTGTCGGGAAGGTCACGAGTATGTATACTGCGCTTAGCATCGTAAAATGTATGGTAGCGAAGGGGGGAGCGAGACTAGAAAAATAATTACGCACTACATATGGCTCTTATTTTTAATCAAACCAATAACTGCCTTACAACATTCACTTGCTTTTGCTTTCTGGATCTGTAGGAATTCTATCATTTTTTTTTTCTAGAATTCAAATATTCGAAAGATCTGTGCATATCCTGCAGACAGCACTTGAAAATGAGGGTGGTGTTTTTCAGTTTTATTTTCTAGTTAATATATTACGTCATTACTAGAGTCGACGGCAATTCGGAAGGCGGTTGTCTGCTAGCGTTTGCGTCGAGAGAGACAGATAGATAGGGCAAGGCAGCATACAACATTGCCACATCGTACTTCACGAGCACGTGCAATACAAATAGCGCAGGAGAGAATTTAAATTATCAAAAGACAATAATGACCCTAGCCGTTCACTACTGTAAGCATGACACCAAACAAACCCTCTTTCCTTCACTAACAATATTCTTTGCACGGTTCTCAATTCCACACCACATGCTTCTGTAGTCGTTTCTTGCATGTTGGCAACGTTGCTGCCAGCATCAAGATGGCCGGCAGCGTACTGCTCGTTAGCGTTTTTAAAATAATTATACACCTTAAACACTATTTTCCGCGCCTGCCTGTGCAATACTTGTCCTTTCACAGTCTCTTCTTCCATTTATTTACCTTAGATGCACAGAGTAAATGTTAGTTTTACTTATTCAATGTATTGAAACACTCGCACGTGAACAAACGAACACGTGAAGTGCTTGTTATTCTGATTGGTTCTACTGTACAAGCTTGTGACGTCACATACCAGAAATGCTACGCCGCATATAGAAGCTAACCGCCTTCCGAAATGCCGTCTATGGCAAAGTGCATCAACATCGGTTAAAACGCAGTAATCATAGATTACGAAACGACGGTTAAACAGTAACTGTGGTTAAAATGTAATTTCTGTGCACCATTCACAATCACCGATTACTTAAACATGGCTATATAGCTGACACCTCATTTAACCAGAGTAAAGTCTATGATGGTACACTGTTTCTACAAAATGGCTAAAGGAAAGCATCCATACCACTGCAAAGATAACAGTCAACGTCTAAAAACGACTGTGCTCACTCTGTTATACATCAAAATGAACGTGTCCTACATTTTCGCGTTGCATTTGTTTGCCTTTCGGCACTGTTATATTTACGAGTTGCATTTCTTTGTTTTTCAGTGTTGTTAGGTTAAAATCGTACAAAATGGAAAATTGGATGCAAAAATGATTATATCCCAATGTGAGGTTGAAGTATTGGTAGACTTACTTACTAGATGTAAATATATTATATAAAAAAATGAGTAATATCCATAAAGGAAAAGGATGCAGAAGATGAGTAGGAATGTGTGTACGATCCAGGACCCCATTTACACGAGGGAATTGTTCATTATCCTAAGATCCATCCATAATCTCTCTTTCTTCAGCCAGTGACATAGAGAAAGAGATATTCGAGTATTCCCTCTTAAAATACAGAAAATAATAGTTACATAGAATCGTAACATAAGCAGCCGATCCATAGGAGAAATATGACTGTTCTTGTGTTATATCAAGTGATCCATTTGTAGATTTTGATAAACGATATCCCTCCTGAAATTTTTTGTCACCTAATTTCTCGTAAGAATTCTCTCTTTCCACTAAAGAAACTTCACGCTCACGCTCTATCCAAGTAATTCAAGTACTGTGTAATAATAATCGTCTTCGAAATAAACATCTGTGGCTCTGGCCGCCATTTTGCTTTACTTGATCTACTAATCACTGGTTATCTCCTTTAACCGCTCGAATATGGCCGGTTAGAGATTACTGTGGTTAACCTCCAATTTAAGTCATAACCGAGGTCGATCCACTGTAAAAATGCTTAAACACGGGTTAGGTGACAATTTTAACCAGTGGTTACACTAACAGACGTTGATGCACGTGGGCACTAGTCTAATAAGTAAACAATTATTAGTACATATATTACTGCATTACATTTTTTTGCGTATTGTATTTGTATGTGTTGCAAATTTGTAATGGAGAGGTTAACCCACGATCTTGAATCTGTATATTTAATAAGGAAGTAACGCTAACACAACACACCAGAGATATGAGAATATAATAATTATTATTAGAGGTGAGGTGTGACAGCGTTTCGCCGTCACAGCTTCGGAAAAATCGCTGTTATAAATAATTCATAGTGTGATTATTTTTGTGTTCGGATTGGTGATCGCGAATGTTTCCCCATCAAGAGTCGACACATGTTTATGATCATCGCTCTTCTGCAAATAAATTGGCATACAGGGGCCAACAATACTGATTTGAGTGGCGAGTAACAAACACGAAGTGATCCGTTACGGTCTCATGCCATCTCTTAACTGGACGTCCAACAGCTCTCTTCCGTATAGAACGATTTCTTTTTCTTTTCATTCAGTATTCTACCCAAGGGCAATTCTTTCACTGCAAACCCAGCTTCCTCCAATTTTTTCTATTTTCTGCCTTCCTCTTTGTCTCTTCATATGATCCATATTATAGGACGATACGATGTATTATTATTACTATTATTATTATTATTAGTATTATTATTATTATTATTATTATTATTATTATTATTATATTACAGAGTTTGTGTACTTTACTTTTGATTTAGCTGTAATTAATACTATAATGTTCTTGTGTAATAATATTGTTAATAATAATAATAATAATAATCATCATCATCATAATAAACAGAACACTATGGATCTACAGAACACTCTTTAAGAACTATTGTTTTATATACTGTAGTTACTATAGGCTTACTATAGATATTCTGCAGTTGAGCCAACTTATTATGTAAACAACTACAACAAAATGTGAATTTTGGTGCTTGAGTTTTTTTTTTTTTTTATATTCTTTGTAAAATCCCTGATCAGAGTATTTACAGTAATGTGATCAGGGGCAAAATCTTGTACGTAGAAATTAAACTCCCGCCCTCTATGACGTCATAACAAAAGTGCCAATTTCCCTGGCTGACAGGAACACAGTGACGGCAACCTTGTAAAAACTACATAAATGTAAATGTTGCAAGTACTGCCTGCTAGATCATATTCTATGGCAGCCAAAGACGTTTTATGGCAGCTATAGGATGCGATCCAGCAGGCAGTGGTTGCAAGAAATCGACTGCAACGAGACTCGTTGATCGACTGCAGTCGTGCAGTGAATCGAATGGAACGAAATTGAATCGATTTTTGTAGTTCAATACGATTTACGATAGCCGCAATAGATTGAATTCCGACAAGAGAATTGTTTACAGATTTTTGTTATCGAATGGAAGTTTGTATGTGTTCTTTAACTGGGAAGTAATGTATAAACTAAAAATACTGATCATTGGACCTTGTGCTGTAAGTAAAAGATTTGATTTTATATTCTGTTATTAACATCATAATACTGAATACTATAAAATAAATTCGTATTTCTTCTTTAGGTTCCTGACTGACAACATGTTCCAACCTTAAAGTCTCCATTTATCATTTTTAGTTAAGATGCCAATGTCTTGGTTAATTTATGGTTACTTAAAGTTCATGTTGATGCTCCACTTTTGGGTTCAATAATTTTGGCTTGGTTGTTATGCGTTGTGACTACGTGTATTTACATTTTTATTAACTTTTTCTGTATATAATTACTTATTTATATTTGAATTTCTGTTAGATTAGTTGGTGGTGTTATTGTGAGTTTAATACTTCAGACTGATTTAAAGTCTGTAATTGCATATTGTTCTGTGGCTCATTAGGAATTTGAGGATTAATTACTCAATTATTGGGAATTTTTTGGCTCTTATATTTCAATAATTGCTCATGGTTTATATCCTTATGAACGTTTAGATGGACAGAGTTGTTGGCATTTATAACAGTAATTGTGATTGTTCCAGAGTGGGAAGACAACTATTGCGAATTTTCTATCAGATGCGACCGAAAACTCTAGTGGTGAATACCGACCAACTCAAGGAGTTAGAATATTGGAGTTTGAAACACAGAACTTAAATGTCAATAATAGATATTTGAAAGCTGAAGTTGAACTTTGGGATTGCAGTGGTGATCATAAGTAGGTTACTGTTTTTATGCAGTTATTTATCAAGCATGTGTGTGTGTGTGTGTGTGTGTGTGTATGTATATATATATATATATGTATATATATATATATATATATATATATATATATATATATATATTCTTAAAGAGCACAAGAGGTCCATTTCAAAGTAACTAACGTTACATATCGTTACTGTTTTTAAATGAACAATACTGTTTAGCTTCGAAATATATGCATGGTGTAGGCCTATAAAATATGGATAATTTCTCAGAATGTGTCTCTGAGCATACACCAGTCTGGCAGTCTCACACTAAACCTAAACTTAGTGTGTACTAAAACACTAACTTTTACCTTTCCTGAATCTGTGGTAGGTTTGGTTAGGTTAGGTCAGGGTTGGCATGTTTAAAACAAAACGTTTTATACAAAGTGTTCAAAATTGTTTAAAACAATATCCGTTGTTTCAAACGTTTTAAACACAATATTTAAAACTATATGATGGTATTAATTTTTAAGCCAACAGAAATCCGGATATTCAGTTTGATTGGAAATATGTCTTTGTGTTCCTGTTATGTGGTCGAAGTAATTAATTGCAAATCCATAGTAAACAGTTTTTTAAGTATGCTGTCTAAATATTTAGGAAAGTGACAGGAGGCAAGAACTGCGACAATGTTCGAGTAGGTTAGATGAGGGGATAGCTAAGTGAGAGGAGGCCGAAGATTGTGACAAAGTTAGAGTGGGTTAGATGCGGGAATAGCCAATTGACATAGACCTACAGGTTATAATCCATCGTTACTTTTCCTAATTTTCGTGCTATTTTAGTTAGTAAAACAAAAATATCTTTATAAGTCTTCATAATTCGTACATAATGCTACTAAAAATCATGCTTTTAGGTAATTTCTTCATCCAAAAACATTAGGAGCCTGTTTCATGCAGAATCCCCCAATTTAATCACGGGTACCTGCATGTTCACTGATAATTTGATATCTGTAATATATTGCAATAATATAAAATTAAGCCATGCTTCATCTGCCTTTTATACAGTGTTAGACCTACTAATCCAATCTGCATAGGAACTCTCTGTACAAGTAAATATTTTTCCATTGCTATGTTGAAACTATTTACAAACAGAAAGTAAAACCAAGTGTTTACCAGTATATTTATAGACCTCACAGAAGGCATTAAAGATATAAAAAGTTGTACTTTCTTTGGTTTACTTGTTCGGGAGAATTACCAGAAATAAACATATCTAAAATTTTAGATAATTCATTATACTAATGGATGTTAAATTATAGTTCATAAATAATCATTTGCATGTAGAACATTTTGCTTTTTTCCAATAATTTGTTTCCACTTTCACAGATTTGAAGCTTGCTGGCCAGCTCTCCAGCGAGATACCCAGGGAATTGTATTTGTGTATAATCCCTCTTCACCTGAACATGGGAGAGAATTGGAACTGTTATACAACTATTATGTTACACAAACAAGTTTCAGTCACAAGAACTGTGTAGTGTTTGCTAATCAGAAACAAGCAGCTGATAAGGATCTTAAGTATTCTTCTAAACTGTGTATGTTTCATTTTGTTGGCACATTAAATAATTTCCTAGCATCCTGTGATATTTAATACTTAAAATAAAGAGTTCGCCAAAAAAAATGTATACACTCTTTAAGGAACGAAAACTATTTATTATGTGTTTGTTTTACATTTAAATACTGATCACACATGCAGTACTGTCTTCAGTTAAGCACATGGTTACTTTAGATGTTCAAAATGTTCGCCATTGGTGGCCAGACACATACTGTAATGATGAGCGGTCGCCGCAGCTACATCGGTCAATGTTTCAATGGAGATCGCTGCACATACTACTGTGGGTAATCTCCTAGCAAAGTCCTCCAGTGTGCACGGCTTATGTCGATAGACTTGATTTTTTACAGTTTCCCACAAGTAAAAATTCATAGGGGTTCGATCTGGCGACCGTGGGGGGAACTCAATGGACCCTCTTCGTCCAGTCCAATGTCCCTGCAGATTGTCTTCCTACAAGAAGATGACATCGTACAAAAATACTGGCGTGCAAGACAGCAAATGACTTCATTGTCATATGTCTAGGCATTGGACCAAAAAAAAAAAAGTATTCTTAAAAATATGATGAAACTTAAAAAGTTACTTAAAAGCAAACAATCAAAATTATTTATTGTTGGTGTAGTAAGATACAATTTGGATTCATTTAATAGTAAAGATGACCAAATCCAGTTTTGATTTTGTAACACGAATGATTTCTGACAATAAAAATAATTCAAATGTGAATGTCATCTGTAAGACTGTGAAACGTTGTTCCCTGTCAACATAATATTAACCCTGGCATGCATTGATAGGTGCTCATGCTCCATAGTAAGAATAGCTTGCCATATACCCCACTTCATTTTCATTAAAAACTGTTTTCAGAAATAGAAATCCCACTTCATTTTAATTCAGAACTTTTTAAAAATATAATTATTAAAATTCAAATGCAATATTCTGGAAAAGTTCAGTGATCATAAAATTTAAATCATAGCAGCATTATATTAAAATTCAAAATATTTCAAAAGGCATGTGACCATTATGTGTCACTAGTTTTTATCATACTTTTGCTGCACTTAAAAGCCTTTTATGAAAAATATACATCACTTCATATTTACCTTGACTAATTTTTATTCTTTGCCACAGTTTAAGCCATTTTGTATGCAATGACTTCAAGACTTCTTTGTTCCTGAATGTTTTCCTAACTTCTCTTGACCTTACTCCAAACTTCTGCATCACATTTTATGTGTCACTCCAGTCGAAAATATTTGTCATAAATTTTACTCTCAGTTACAAGAAATTAATTTACTGTGCAATTCTTTTTTTAAATTTCTGGTATTCTTGTCTTTCTAGCATCCACATTTTCACGTGTACCGCAGATATCAGTCAGTGTGGAGGAGAGTGGAAATCGCCTACGAGCAGACTTTAACAACTTCCTAGCATCTGTGCTTGGAGGTCTGAGAGATCGCAGTGAACAAGAAGAGCTCAATATTATCAACATGCAAGCAACTTAGTATGCAGCTACAAAACAACAGAGTTGGCAATGAGAACATTGGAAATTAATTTATTTAATGTATATGCACTCTTAAGAGAGAAATTATATCAAGAACCTGTTTATGAAACAAGACAATCAGATTATATTTATTACATGCTTTTTTTCAATGCACTTTTATTTTCAGATGCCACTGAATAAAAATAATCGTGAAATTGTAAAAGTACTGCCTCAGAAACTGCTTGCAGAATGAAGTAAAATAATTATTTATTTAATGATCTTTTTAAATTGCAGAGACTAGTCATTCTCGGTGGTCTAGTGGCTATCATGCTTGTCAATAGATTGGAAATGGAATGGTTAAAACCTGGCCAACCTGAATGTTTAAGTGAAATAAATATTCCTTGTATCACTTCCTTCAGAAGGGAAATAAAGTTGATGTCGTAGGTTTACGATACATTAAAGGAACCTGTCTTAGAATGAAATGACTGCGATCAAAATTTACCTGCCATTTTTCTCCCATCAGAATTTTGAGATAGAATAATGTGAGTCCCACGCCATGGTGGGACTCGCGTTAGGAAGGTGCACTGGTTCGAATCCTCATGGGGAAGAAATTTTCTCTTGAAATTTTGGTCAGTGTATGGATCGGTATGCACCCAGCATCGTGATGTACTTAGGGAGCTACAATATGTAGCGAAATCTGGTTATGAAAGCCAGCTATAACAACAGGGGGGATTATCGTGCTAACCACATGATGACTCCATTCTGATTAGATGATCGTCTACCTCTTCTTCAGCATATGGGCGTGAGGCCAACAGTCAGCTTGTCGGTCTGGACCCTCAAAGGGTGTAGCACCACGGATTTTTTTATAATATGAGTGGCATAAGTGTGCATCAATTTGTTATACCCTCAATCTGCAATTCATGCCATACACGCTATAAAAACTACTTACAATTGGTAAATTGATAAGACAATCTTATAACAGTGGTTAAATTAGAATAGTAATTAAATATACAGATGCTCCTAAGAAAAACTTTCCACGTATCCACCTCAAATCTCCATTAATAATTAAGCTTGTTTTCCTTCAAAGCACATATGGTGTAAAATACTGGGTTATAACACACTAGAGAAACTGCAAAGAGGCAACCTGTCTCTTGGCTGACTCTCTTGTAGCTCTGGTTATGCAGAGAGCATGTTTTCAGTGACACGTGCAGTGTTGGTAATTTGATGCATCACAAAATGCTAATGTAAAATACAACTGAATATATGTAATTAAAACATCATTTACTCAAATTAAAAAAGGAGATGATGAAGCTGTTTATCTTCTTGTTTCAAACATTTTTTGCACCTGTTTGAGAAGTGGTGCACCGCTTGCTGCAGTTCCCCTTGGGAAATGGGGACAATGCTTTCCCCGATGCTATTTTTCATTTCTTCTAGAGCAGGGATACCAAGTAGGGGACATTTCTGCCATAGCTGCAGTTTGAAGGGATGTCGCTTATACCAATTCAGGATGCAGTGAACTTTACTTTCGGAGACACCTGTTTGCATGGACATGTGGCAAGTCAACGTCTTAGGGCTCTTAACGTACGATGCTCCAACTGCAGTAGTGGTCACTTCATCACTGGCACTCCTTGACTAACTATTTCAAGGTTTGTCATGCACTCTTTCTGTATCTTGAAACTTTTTCACAAATTTACTGACATAGCCTTGCGTGATTGGATGCCTGTCAGGATGTAACTGAACTCGTCAGCCACTTCTTGCTGGCTTTTTCTGCCAACCAACAGAATGACTAGACCAGGGCTGGGCAGCAAGAGCGGATTCTGCTCTCTCACGGGGAGTCATATGATTTCTCTTCGTCCCCTTTCTTCCCTTCCGAACACCGCACAGCGTTGATTTAGTGACGAATGAATATTAAGCGTCCCCGTTTAGAGGCTGGTTCCGCTCCCGATGCCCAGCCCTGGACTAGACATTATGTCTGGTAACCTGATGTGCAGGTGGTATGACACAATGTATACACCAAGATACATAATATTTTTTCTCAAAACTCGATAATTAGAAATTCGTCTCTGATAATGCATCCTCTTTTGCCTAATATCGTATTTTTTAACTAATAAAAAGGTGGATCGAAAATAACGCACAACAATTTTTGTGGCAACTTATTTAATAGATAAGCAAAACGAAATAATGTGCAAGAAAGCTATAGGTTTTACCACTTCTTCGACATCAGAACCAAGTCTCTCGATATATTTCTCCCATCGTGACACCATATTCAGTATACCTCGTTCATAAAATTCTGTTTTTTGGGTGTATAGCAGTAGCGGCCGGTGATCCAAATCCTCGGTGAGGCCAGATGCAACTAGTGCCTCCAATAGAAAATGTTTATTTATGATATTAATTATTATTGTTATATTATTAATATCATTATTATTGTATTATTATTATTATTATTATTATTAGTCTATTATTATTACTAGTAATGAAAAATAATTTCACTCACCAAATAAGCTGTTATGCTGCGAGTTTCAGTGTGATGAAGCAACCCATATTATGTGTTGAAATTTCCCTTTCTTTCTTTTATTTTTTTTTTTTCCTTTGACAGCAACAAACAAGGCCAACAGAGAAGTTTATTTTGCACCACATTGCAAATTAACCATTTATGTTGCCCATACCAGGATGCAATAGAAACTCGCGTTTTAAGATTATCTATCAGAAAAATTGTCAGCGATGTTGTAGTTATCTCCGTCGGCTCTCTCTTTATTTAAAACTTCCTTTCTTTCAATATTATTTCTTCTCGGGACACTCTAACAATGAATTAACTACACCAGCATTATTTCTGGCATTTGTTTCTGTTTATATTTTCCCGAAATACATAACAACATTGGCCCAGATTCACTATACGAAGTACAATAGTACAACACCCTCGCTTAAGTCATAAACTAAGACATAAGAGGAGAGAATAGTGTGGGTATCTGCCTGCCAAAGAGCTGGAATGTTTGTTATTTATGGCCTATTTAGGAAGACAAGTCACCACCCTCTCTTCTTAATACCATGGTCACCACTGCTATTCCCACCCCACTCTACCCTTGAGGCTGGCCCATGGTTGAGAGGAGTGAAACCTGACCAGGCCAGACGAATTGTTCCTCAGTTACAACGTTTAAAGCGCAACCTCAAAAGCCCGCGAAGACAAACGAAAATCAGAAGCAGACCCGGCACGAGCGATCCTGGCCTCATGAACATTTTACTGCAAAACAGGTCTATATACATCACAAGCCAGACCCGGCACGAGCGATCCTGGCCTCAGGAACAAATTTTACTGCAAAACAGGTCTATCTACATCACAAAGTTTTCAAATGCTTCTACAGCGATATATGCTTCATTCAAATAACTAATACATTACATAAAAAAAAAATTTGATTTCAGTTAAGCCAAGTGACTGAGGCCCGGCCTCACTTGCCTCAGTCAATCAGCCGCCACTGGTGTATAGCCACCTGCGCAAGACTGATTTCACTTCTTCATCCAAACCGAAGAATTGTCCTATGAATTTCTTCATTGGTCCGAAGAGGTGAAAGTCAGACGGTGTGAGGTCTGGACTGTAGAGTGGATGATTGTCGTCTTAATGATTTCTCTGACATTGGGTGGTGTTGCCGCTGTCACTGGTCGGCCGGAACGTGCTTCGTCGACGGACTTCTTTGAAGAACCTGCACCACCAGGAGATGTTGCTACGGTCCAGACAATCAAGCAGCATACACCTCCAATATTTCCCTGTGGATTATTTTACTCGATTTTTCCGTTTTTTTGCAAAAAAAAAAAAAAAAACCTACACCTCTCTGCCCTTCACAAGTGAACGATGGTAGAAAACGCGCCATTTTTACTCGTAGTGACAGCTCGTTCCGCCAGGGTGACATCCGATCGAACCATTGCTCTGTCTGTAGCGCAAGATTTAAACTATTTGCCAATTTTGAATGCCCTAACCAAAATAGTATTCCTTAAAATAATTGTTGTGTGTTACTTTCTGATCTACCCTGATAACATCCTACTTGTTTTCTTTTCTTTCGAGAAATTCCCAGTTGTTCTAACACTAGTATTGTCCCTAATAAAGCCAATTGCGTCTTTCAGTTTAATTCTTAATGCAGTGACTGTTTTTAACGCATTTCTCGGAGATGTAAAAATCATACCCTCAGCTAAGCCACATAATCTACTAGCAATATTTACATAAATAATCTTGTCGCTAACAGTGGTGCTATCTCTCATCAATGTTCAGAACGAAGGAGGTAGGGAGGAAAAAAAAAACACTTCTTCTAACGATGCCACAGATCAACGTCATGTCCTTATGTTGCCGACATTGTGCATTTAGTTCAATTTGGTCATAACCGTAACGGCACGGTTCGAAGCTACCATAGCAAATTCTCCAGTTTAGCGCTCGACTCGATTACGTATCATGAATTACGAAATAATTTAAACGATTCATAAAACAATAGGCCTACAATTTTTTCAATTTAACTTTTGTGAATTTAATATTCTCCTACGGAATTTTGTTTGCTATAGTGTGATTTTGTAGTCGTGTGTTTCAAATTGTCCACCTTAATATAAATTATTACCGTTATCACCTGCTTTGCCGTCCTAAACCGCGTATTGTTTGGTCAGGAAGTGGCAAAGATTATTTATTGCACTTTCGCGCCGGAAGGAAGTTGTTTATCAAAATCGTTTCCAAGTACGTGTTGAATTTGAAAATGCACTTCCTTATAGATATGGATGAGTGTATCAACCTTAAGTTTCGCGTTACTGTATTGCTGCATAATTTCATTGGATAGAATGGAAACTCTATGTTAGTTTTATTATATTCATTTTAATTAATAATTTTCAATAACGTAAATACGTATGTAACACAGGGTGATCCGTTTGGGTATGGATAAAATAACACCGTAAAACATTTACTACTGAACTTTATTTGTTGAAACTTTGTGCATATAACACTGAAAGATGGGAGATTCCTCAGAGCTCAACATGACCCCCATTGCGCACCCTGCACAACTCATAACGGTGATGCAATTCAACCCATGCTCGTTGTAACATAAGAGGGATGATTTGTTGAAAAGCTTGAGTAATTTTTACTCTCAGATCATCAATGTTCCTGGGTTTCTGTGAGTAGAAAATGTCTTTAACAAAACCCTACACGAAGAAGTAAGGAGGGATTAGATCTGGGGAGTTTGGCTTCTCGTACTGGGTTTCGCCTGCGACCTCCTGCATGCTTTTTTTTTTTTTTTAATTACACAGTACTTGTTTCCACAAATGTTCGGTACCACAACATTATGGAATCATATTTAGGTAGGCCTACATTACACACACCATACTCACGTCGAAATTCCCTTTGAACTCTTTTAACACTCTTAAATTTAGCATACCAAAGAACACATTGTGCCCGCTGTTGATGTAGTAGTCATTTTAATCATCTACGATTTTCATTTGTCCTTCCAGATTATTCATTGTTGATTGTCATATATATGGAAACACCCGTATTTTAATCATAATATTGTAACCAGCAATAAATTTTTCCTACTATTATAATAGCTTTATAATAAATTAATATTATCCATACCCAAACGGATCAGACTGTATAATGTAAAAGGTGTCTGATTTAAGCCGTTCATTTTTGTTTAGGCAGCCCAAATATCAGTCCAGATATGTGGGTGGTATTTAATAGTTTCGGAGGCGGAATCAGGGGTGTGTATTAGAACCATGTGAATGTTTTCGGATGATAATGTTATGTTAAATATGTGGAGTCAGTCTGTTAGTTGTTTATTTTCTTACGGCTTTTCAACGTTTCTTATAGTCGCGCTTATCGTTGGATAGTGCTTTATTGAGTCATTTGCTCTTCTTATAGTTCCGATGTTGTTTCTTAATACGTAGACCTAAGTTAGCTCTAATTCCTCAGATTAATTTGTTTTGTTTCTTTCGGAATAACTAACAGGCATAATAAAAAAAAGTACTTTTAGAGAATAGACAGCGTAGAGTTTCAATACAATTTAATCATTCATTTAAAGATATTTTGAGTATGTCACTCCTAGCGACACTACCATGAGAACGTCACAACCCGGATAGACCAAGAAAAACCGGATTCAGATTATGACAGGTCATATGGTCTACGACATACCAGATCGACGACAACCCGCATGGAGTTGGGCCATATTGACTTTTTATGCTTGCTGGAAAATATTATATTCAATTCTTCTCTCGCCATCTTTCACTTTTGCTATCACGAGTTTCAGAGCAAGAGGCTATATATAGCCCTCGTTTCAGAGATTCGAAACGTGAATGATAATCGAAGGCAGGATTCGAGCTTTTATAGGTACGTTCCGTTTTAAAGTTGTTTTAACTAGAGGTTCTATATATTATATTTTTAACAAAAATAATATTTGCCCTCAATGAGGGTGACTATAAAGATCCAAAATAAAAGCACTACAGAATAATTTAGAAAGACAAAACGATTAAATACAGGAATTGTTTAGTAAAAAAATCCAGATAAATGCAATTCCAATAGAATTATCAATGGCAAAATATAAATGGTAATGTAATATTTGGATTGAATCCTTAAGAATATTCCATATATTTTTTTTTAATTTCAAAAAAATCGGAGACCGAGTGTTTTTAAAATATTATATGTGAATTTAGGAAGTGTGCCACGTGCACTAAATAAAAGAATCAGAGTTCGAAATTATAGAGTACGAAAAAAGAACCAAGGTTCGAACCCTCACAGACAGTCAAAATATTCACACAATCCATTACTCGAACTCAGAGCTATTAACTACTTTGAGAGATCTGCGTATTAGAAATAAATAGTTCGAATTAGATATTAATATTTCTTTCCTCAGACCCATCATATGAATCAACATATCAATTAGTCCAACCTCTATGTTTATTTATCATTTTAGCTGTTTTCATTAATTATTAAAACTAAAATATAAGCGCTGTGAATTAGAGAAATTCCAACGACGAAAAGTATCCACTCCTAGAGTCGACGGCAATTCGGAAGGCGGTAGTCTGCTAGCGTTTGCGTCGAGAGAGACAGATAGAGAGAGCAAGGCAGCGTACAAAATTGCCACATCGTACTTCACGCGCACGTGCAATACAAATAGCGCAGGAGAGAAATTAAATTATCAAAAGACAATAAATGACTTCAGCCGTTGATTACTGTAAGCATAACACCAAACAAACCCTCTTTCCTTCACTAACAATATTCTTTGCACGTTTCTCAATCCCACATAACATGCTTCTGCAGTCGTTTCTTGCGCGTTGGCAACGTTGCAGCCAGCATCAAGATGGCCGGCAGCGTTCTGCTCGTCAATGTTTTTAAAATAATTATACACCTTAAACACTATTTTCCGCGCCTGCCTGTGCAATACTTGTCGTTTTACAGTCTCTTCTTCCATTTATTTGCCTTACACACACACACACACACACACACACACACACACACACACACACACAGAGTAAATGTTAGTTTTACTTATTCAATGTACTGAAACACTCAGACGTGAACAAACGAACTCGAGAAGTACTTGTTATAGACTGATTCCGATTGGTTCTACTTTACAAGCTTGTGACGTCACATACTGTACCAGAAATGCTACGGCGCATATAGCAGCTCGCTTTCCAAAATGCCGTTTAGTCTAGTCGTGTTGTGCATTATGTCTAAAACAATGAACGGCAGTACCCGAAATTCGAAACAAAGTTGGTAAAAGAAAATTCAACCTAACATCTAGAAAATCACTACAATCCACTGACTGACTACCATATGAAGAGTCCACTGCAAGAATGATGGATGTCACTTTCTTGTCGAAAATGAACCAAGACTGTCAATGCATAGCTTAAGATATATAGAATGTACATAGAGAGTTATATGGCATTAACACTGATAGTCATTGTCCAGTAATGATCGGAAAATCTCAGTTAAGCTTTGAGCACTAAGCATTTCAAACTTTCAATTGCGTCTCCTGCAAAATGTGTTCCAAATGACATCCATCATTCTTGCAGTGGACTCTTCATATGTAGGGTAGTAATAGTGGGGAAATGGTTAGATTTCATCCTTAGGGTATTAAGTAACCAGATCCGGACTATAGTAATCGGACTGTACCAAGAAAATTTTGTTATATTAATCATTTTCCCACAATTGGTAGGCCTACCGTACGTTTTAGTTACGATTTAAATAAGGCCCATTATTGTTCGCAAAGAGCATTTCCGAAGCAAGTGACCTTCGTCGCACTGCTAACGTAACCCGTTCTTGCACTTAGCGTACTGACTCAATTCCTCCTCCGGTTTTTCACCACAATCCACGGTGTGTGTCTTGTGTGCCGAGGCTTTCCGATAAAAGCTGACGCCATCTGTTAACACCGCACACACGTCTCGGCTCTGGTGAAGTGAACAGCATGGTATTCATTTACGCTGCGGTTCTTCTTTCTGTGTTCTCGTGTCTGGGAACAGGTAAGCTGTGGCTTGAAAAGCTTTTAGGGGCCTATATTAGCTTAACGGCTCCAGCATTTAAATTTCTGGGGCATTTTGGGTGCCGTAAATTTCCCATTTAAAATCCAATACTCTCTGAAAGGTTTGAACCCCTCGAGTCTTTGATCCAACGGCTGCCATGGTAACCGTAAGACCACCGAGGATAACTATTAGGTTCAAGTTAAATTTTACAGAAAAATAGTCTCCTTTTCATCGATTTTCGGAATGGTTAGGGTTATGTTAGTTTTTAATCGGTTGTTTAACGGCATCATATCAAATGCGCGTCGGTTAATATCTTATTTTGTATTGATATTTTTGTTTTTACATGAATTAAAAAGTAAGTTTCTTTTTTTCATTATTATCAAACGACGATTAGTCCGTTTTTTTGCGAGCACCCATTCAATTTCTCTAACACAAAGCATTTTGGATATGCGCTGTATACATAGGCAATTATAACATTTCATATATCACTTCAGCTTATGTAACAAAACAAAAATACGAAAAATTTGAATTCTGTTTTATTTCAGTTTTATTTAATTTTTATTGTCGTTTCAAGTACTTGTACCACAGAGTACCGGTAGGCCATATTCAAAGATATTCTTAGCGCAGGCTTCCGGTGGATGATCAGCGAACTAATATTTTTCGTATTCATAAACCAGCGTTAGCGATATGAATCCTATACAAGTAATCAGTCGATAGCCGGGACTAGTTTAGCACGCTCGTAGCGCGGGCTAGCGAAATGTCTATGAATAGCACCCCAAATGATTAACATATAATTCTTATTCACTTGCAAGTGCATTTTGCAACTCGCAGATGGCTTTGATATGTACATCATATAGCGGAGACTTAGGCCTATTGAACTTCGTGTTACGCTAAAAATTCTAGATTTTTCCATAACAGTCGTAGCTACCTTGAACAAGACGTATTCATGTCACAACATTATTAGAATATTATTATTTTTTGTTTAAATTAATTCGTATATACTGATTATGAATAATATTCGTCCAATAGTTTAGAAGAATCACAGTAGGCCTATACTTTTGCTATAGGCCCTATATATTTCGTGAAATAAAAATAAAAATATTAGCTGTAAGGCAACAGAATTTGTCCGAGTTACGCGTAATATTTTTTGCCTCTACAGCCGAGGAAGATGCTTGTTCTAAAATCGTCACTCGATCCCAGTGGGGAGGCAGAGCTCCCACATTTCTTGAATACATGAAGTTTCCAGTGGACTATGTGATAATCCAGCACACAGTGACCCCACGCTGCAACTCCATGGACCTGTGTGTGGACCGGGTGGTCAACATGCAGGCGGATCACATGGATAACAGAAAGTGGAGAGACATCGGTTTTTCGTGAGTAACGAGTTAGAGTTTTGTATTGCTTAAAAAAGTTTTTTTTTTCCTGTGACTCAGCGCTAACCAGCTGGTCTTTTATCCATCGGGTTCGATCCCTGACCATGCCGTGTTGGAATTTATGGTGTAATAATCAGATGTAGAGGGTTTTTGTCAAGGTACTCTCTTTCGCAAATTGAATGAAACTACTGGGTGTTCATTTCAAAGTGTGTCATGACGTCACTGTTGTTGGGTCAACGATTTGAAGCGAGTTTCAGCTTATATGTTAGAGAAGTTGCCTATTATTTAAGGCGTTCTTCAATCTGAACTTGAGAACGTGTACGGTATAACTTGAACGTCGTAGCAACAGACGGCGGTCTGTACGGTCTGTGTGCTACCATAACCTCTTTCGAACTGTGTTTTGCGCCGGCAAGTCGTACGCAGGGTATTTGTTATCATCGGTTGCGTACGGTAACATTCCACAACACAAATCAAATGCTCCGTGTCCATGTTGACCGTCGAAGTTAATGTCAACAAATACGTAAGTAATCGTCTTAACCCTCTCCCCCTTTTCCCGACAGTACGTATTTCCAAACAGTTCACATTCCTGCCACTACCGGCATTACCGTACGTATCGGTACTACTCTTCAGAATGAACGCCGTACTTGTTAGGCAACTTTTCTGCCTCTTAGGTTATACACCTCTGCGGAAGTGTAGGAAGATTGAATTCTCTAGGCTCATCGGCTAGCCACATGACGGCATACAGCGAGCCATGACACATTTTGAACTGAACACCCAGTATATTATTTGTGTGCTCTTTCCATGAACAAACGAAAATGTCAAGTGGAAGTGATGGTGATGAGTTGTTTTTATTTTATAAACACTATAGGCTATATCCAAGGAGAACAAAGTGGATTCGTCCGCACAGAAAGAAACATCAACTATAGGCTGTTTGTAGCTGCTAAAGGGTTGAACAAAATAAATGCATTTCCTTGAATATTCCGACAATTTGTAGTTGTACAACCGATGATAATTTTCCACTACTTGGATAAGCTTAATCTTAAGTTCCTGCTCACCCATGATGTCAATGGAGTAGCTACCAATAGCTTGATATTACAATGCTCACAGTCACAGCGCTGTTGCAAGGCAGTCCGACACATCAGCTTGGATGCAACTGGTTCGAGGAGTTCGGAGTTGCGTGTTCAGCTTGGAAAATAGCTTGAATTGAATTGAATTTACGGAAGAGGGGCACTATGGCGCAGCACAGCGACCTGTTACGGTCTATTGCCCCAACCCTCAAGCTAGGCGCATTCCCAAACCCACAACGGCTGTCTACATTAAGGTTCGCCGCGTACCCAGGTTTCGAGCAGGCAACCCCCCTCGTCCCTAGGCCAGCCCCCTCCGTGCATCGCCAGCCGGCGATCGGGAAATGCTATGGAATGATGACGAAATGGAGAAATGGTGACTGAATGATGTAGATGCCTAATATGGGAAAAAACGGGAGAACCCCGAGAAAAACCCCAACTGCGACCTTGTCCGCTACAAGTGTCACTATGGATTTTTCAATGAAAAATCCCAGACCTCGAATCCGGGCCGCCTGCGTGACAGGTCAGAGATCTGACCACTCAACCACCGCAGGGGTTTGGAAAAAAGTTTACAACTTATGGTTAATAATACCTGAATTGTTTCTGGAAAATGAAATGTGGCAACCCTGCTCTTTACACTGAATTCAAAAGATAGATTTTCCTTTCCTGGTCTTCCCTGAAATGGAGTCGGTACGTAGCATGATGAAAAAACCAAAACCTTCAGAACACGTTGAACACTGTGAATTTGCACAGTAAGAACCTGTTTAGTGGGAAAATGTTTATAAACTACTTAAAAATTAATACAAGTGCATCTTACCTGTGTCACAAGAGATGAGAGATGTTCAAAGTGTCCTCCTGTGTCGATACTTTTTGACATAACCGAAGTATGTTCTGAAATACTACTCGACTAATCACTTCTTGCGAAATGTTCGAAATGACTTGTCAGCTTGCCCCCCCCCCCAATTTTTTGATAACTCACAACTATGGTCCGTCCAAGGAATCTGTGAAGTAAGTTTGCACATGTGGACGAAGTGAATGGGCGGAGTCTATCTGTGCCGGAGTGTACTGCGGGGAGTATCAGCTTGAGGCCGCTAAGGGGTAAGATGCTCGTGGTAGCAGATGGTACCTAACAGAAAGTGTGGCGAGATTTCTTAATGTCTATAGATCCCCTCCCATCAAGCTCGCTTCGTTCAAGCAATGCCTTCTCCAGAGCGGTCATTGGTCCTAGCCCTCCCACATACCACATGCGGAGAGGTCTTGTTTCGTCTTTGTACTCTACAGATTCCTGGGAGGGACCATAGGTACAGAAACTTACTTCAGTATGTTATAGGCCTACACCATTCTCAAACAATAATGAAAAATATAGTAGCTTGCATTATACTACGAATGAATGAATAATCCGCTCAGTGTCCTTAAACAACATTATTAAAAATATAGTAGCTTGCATTACAGTAAATATGAATGAGTAATCCGTGCAATTTCCTCAAACAATTAAAAAAAACACACAATAGCTTACACTACACTACGCACGAATAAGTTATCCCACCAATGTCTTCAAACAATTAAAAGAACATAAACTTACACTACACTACGCACGAATAAGTTATCCCACCAATGTCTTCAAACAATTAAAAGAACATAAACTTACACTACACTACGCACGAATAAGTTATTCCACCAATGTTCTGAAACAATTAGAAAAAAACACAATAGCTTGCACAACATTAGGCACGAATGAGTTATCCCACCAATGTCCTCAAACAATTAAAAGAACACAATCTTGCATTACACTACGCACGAATAAGTTATCCCACCAATGTTTTCAAACAATTAGAAAAAAACACAATAGCTTGCACAATATTAGGCACGAATGAGTAATCACTTCAGTAGCTCACAATATACTGAAGTGAACTGCACTCATGCAACGCTCGACAAATAGTCAGCCACAGGTATTGAGGCCAGTGGCGGTTATTCAAGTGAAGTACATGAAGGCCACCTTCACCCCTTTTTTCGTGCTTTAATAAAATATATTTTATCAATAAATTAAAATAAAATGAATCCTTCACTAAACCATATTTTGCTCTATTTTTTAATATCTTGTTCGGCTTAATCCGCTCAGTTAACATTCACTGCAGCACTTCACATAAACCCCTCACCAGCCAGGCCACGTGGCTAGCAGACCAGCTGAAGGTCCGAATGAGACTTTCCTTTTGGCCTTCAGTAAACACACCCGGTTGCCATGACAACGAGTTGCTTACTATGAATTACCGGTCCCTTTTGCGAGGCTATTATGAGGGTCTGTGGAGCAGGCATTCATCTCCTTTCTCTATTCTTGAAAGACAGAATCTCTCTCTCGTCCAAACATTGGATCAGGGTGGCAAACTGTAATATTTTGCAACTAAATAAGAAAACATAAAATATTCTGTAAAGAAGTTAAATATTGTTTAAATTTAGCATATAACGTATATATTTTGGTATTTTTTAACGTTAGCATCTCTTGAATATTATGTTTTGTATGGATTTTGAAATAATTTGAGTATCCTGTAATAAAGAAAGTTGGCATAACATTTGAAACTACGTTGTACATTTGACCCGCGCTGACCAACGATTTCGCTTTACGTATTCTTTGTTGTGATAAGTGCAGCGAAGTGTGAAGGTGTTACTACGTGTATTAATGCGATGAAAAAATGAATCCGTTAAACGATTAAGTGTGTAATCTTTTGGAGACACCGTTCTCTCCTTGGTGTGCAGAAGATAAGCAAGATATTTTAAAATACCGCAGAACAACAAGTCACATTAATATAACTATGAAAAAAGTGAAAAGTGGTGGTCGGTCATACAATATTCAGTTTGAAGATTCGTGGTATGCCGATTGCAACTGGTTATGTGGGAGTCACTAAAACGAGAAGTTATATTGTTGGTCTTGTCTTCTTCTGGGGAACGAGAAACCCGCTTGGAATTCAACTGGATTTTGCGATTTCAGAAATGTCAATCGCGGTCTTCACAGCCATGCAGATTCAGCTGAACACATTAAATGTATTTTGCAATTAAAGGCACTGCAGAAGAACATGAACACCATTGCGGATGCACTAAAGGAAAGTTATAGGTTATACGTAAGTCAATTTAATGAAAACGTATGTTTAAATAGACTGGTAATGCACACCGCAATCGATACGGTATTGTTTCTAAGCAAGCAGGAGTTGGCTTTTCGCGGTCATGATGAGAGTATTTCGTCACAGAACAGGGGGAATTTCAAAGAATTATTGGCTCTCATTTCATTGGCCCTATGAAAATTAGAAATCACTATGAAAAAATTAGGCCTGTTCTTTCTGGGAAATCTAAAACGATTCAAAATGAAATAATTGATTGTATTTCTGAATGCATCAATGAACTTGTAAGAGATGAAATTACTAGTGCCCCTTTCTTTTCCATTCAAGTGTAAGTTTTCTGTTCAACAGAATACTGCTTTGATTTAATCGTAGCTACTGATTTTACTGGATAGGTAAGCTTATATCGGAAGTTGCATGTTCCGAAGTTGATTTAAAATATGAATACAGTTTACGATTATGATTGTGATTTTGAATTTTGTTATGGGTCCTATTTCTTGTGTACTCTTTTAATTTGATGTGTTGTATAAAATGTGTTAGATTTTGTCTTTTTTATGTCATGTGGACTTGTGGTTGTTTTATTATGTTGTGGTATGTATTGTGCGGAAGTTTTGCTGGGACAGTGAATTCTTCGGGATTAAGGGGACGTAGCTTCCGAAAATGTTGAAAATTTGTTTATTTTATATGCTATGCTTTTCATAAAACTTAAGAAAATGGTGAATATATTACATTAATTCAATATGACCATCGTATAGGTTACAAAAGCATTCGCGACGTCACGGCTATATAACGATTCTAGGAAATTACCTAGAATTCTATTGACCTTCACCTAATTTATCCGGCACGAGCCGCCACTGATTGAGGCAATGCTATTAGCGAAAGTACATAGGAAATATGCCTAGTTTTGATCACTATTAAAATTCTCACATTTCATTCTAAATTTAAGTTCCTGAAAATGTCCATTACACATTTGCACAGTGCGTAAGTAACGTGTAGATACTCGCCAAACACCTCTTAATTGAAGGGTTGAGAGCCATAGTGGGCCAAGCGCCATTTATTAAAAATGGAGAAAGCAAGGGTTAAAGTTAAGTGAATACCATAGTTTAATGAAGAGTTACATATCATTTAGTTTTAATGTGTATACTTTTTATTATTTGCTATATGTTTCTATTGAATTATGGTGATAAATTAATTTTAACATTTGTTTTCTAAGGTTTTAGTAAATGGCGCTTGGCCCACTATGGTTCTGAACCCTTCAATTATGCAAATGTTTCTATATTTTATATGTAGCAAATGCGTAACATTTGTCAGCTGGAGTATAAAAAAAAAAGAAGTAATTTTTCTCTTTTATGCAATTTTCTCAAATGCAGTTACGATGTTTTAAAAGTAAGCCAACGATGTGGATAAATATGTACTAGAAAGAACGAAGTGTTAAACTGTTCGTACAAATTTACCATACTTTAGAGTTTAGACGAACCAAAAGAGAAATTTTTCTCATAGTAGGCCTATCTAAGACTTCGTCTTATAAATTCGGAGTTCTTAAAGCAGTGGCAGTTATGCGTATATGCACGCAGAGGACATTTTCACCAACTGCTATGAGTAGCTTAGTCATTTTATTATTAAAAAGCCAACATTACTCTGTTTCTTCTTAGCATTATGCCTCTTTTTTTCTACGAACGGATTACTGATCATTGTCGGTATTCATCAAGCTGTTGCGTAGCTTAAAAATGACATTGCAAAACACACTAAAATGAATGAGAATCAAGAACAAACAATCTATTTGAAAAAAAAATGTATTTAATTATCTAAAAAAAATGTCTGAAGGGATAGAAATAATCACGAAAAATTAATTCATTTGGCTTATAATCTATCTCATAAATCGAACTCTAGGCATTCGGATCATTATGCCAACTTAGCATTCAATTAACCTCCACAATATGGCCTTACGTAACGATAAATAAATATGTCGCTTCTGATTAGACTGTTCGTTCCTTTTTGCATGAAACCTGGTCAGGGGATTCACCTCAGCAAGTCCTGGGGCACTCCGTTATACTTGGAACAAGTGACGCCTTCGTTTAATGGGAGAGTCAATGACTTCGCAACTTGAGCAAGGTTACTTCGCACAAGGTATAACGAGCAGAGGTAGAATGACGTCATTGTAAACAGAAGTATATTTGTTGTGACTCACATTTAAAGCGGCGGATGATTGTATGAAAGCGGTTTGTACTAAAAAGAGACTAGGGGTCTGTGAATCGGGTGACAGCGATTTAGTAATCATAGACATTGGTGCCAAAAATCTGAAAGTTAGAATTTATAAAACAGTTATATTACCGGTTCTTCTGTATGGTTGTGAAACTTGGACTCTCACTCTGAGAGAGGAACATAGGTTAAGGGAGTTTGAGAATAAGGTTCTTAGGAAAATATTTGGGGCTAAGCGGGATGAAGTTACAGGAGAATGGAGAAAGTTGCACACAGAACTGCACGCATTGTATTCTTCACCTGACATAATTAGGAACATTAAATCTAGACGTTTCAGATGGGCAGGGCATGTAGCACGTATGGGCGAATCCAGAAATGCATATAGAGTGTTACTTGGGAGACCGGAGGGAAAAAGACCTTTAGGGAGGCCGAGACGTAGATGGGAGGATAATATTAAAATGGATTTGAGGGAGGTGGGGTATGATGATAGAGACTGGATTAATCTTGCACAGGATAGGGACCGCTGGCGGGCTTATGTGAGGGCGGCAATGAACCTTCGGGTTCCTTAAAAGCCATTTGTAAGTAAGTAAGACATTGGTGCAGAACAAAGATAGTATATCGTTGTTATGTTATATGTACGTACAGTATGTCTATAAACCCGTTGTATAATGCATTTAATATTGCAGATTTCAAGGTTACAGACACATAGGTTATAGCCTACATATTATGGAATATTTCCGCGTTCTTTCTGTGCAAATTCAACGTGTCGGATTTACGTTTTCAGCTTAGAAGACAGCTTGGAACTTATGAATAAAGAATCCGCGACCTGCCCCCTTTCTTCTGAACTGTGAATGATGGCATCACTGCTCTTGGCAATAAATTAAACAGATATATTTTTCTTTAATTGTCGTCCCTAATAGTGAAGCTGAACCAAAATAATAATAGTGTGTGTATCTAATGCCTACCCACTTCACTTGCGTGATTCGAGTTCCGCATGTAGCGGATAGATGTCAGAACTGTGACCCTTTTCAAGTTGCACACCACTTCGGAGGGCCACGTTATGCATGATGTACGATGGTTCGTTTCGACAGCGTGCTGTCATTAAATTCCTTGTTAAAGAAGAAAAATCTGCTGCTGAAATTCACCTCAGACTTCAGCGTGCATACGGAGATGTGTGCATGGACGCCAGCAATGTTAGGAGATGGGTGAAACATTTCGAAGATGGGAACACGAGCATCCAAGAGGAGACTCGTAGCGGTCGCCCTCGAACTGCCGCCACGGAACATAACAAGGAAAGAGTTGATGAGTTCTGGGATGCATTTTGGTTGAATTTCTTGAACCTGGACAGACCATAAATGCTGTCCGCTATATATTTTATACAGTTTTGAAGTTCCGTCGTACATTGCGCGAGGAACGCCCTGGAAAGAAGATTGTCCTGCAACACGATAACGCGTGGCCTCAGACTCATCGTGCCACCGTGGAGAAAATCAGAACATTTGGGTGGGAAACTCTTCCGCAATCTCCCTACAGTCCCGACTTGGAACCCTCAGACTATCACCTTTTCGGTTCTGTAAAGGATCAGCTGCAAGGCCAACGCTACGAGACGCTGGAGGACATCCGGAAAGCAGTGCTTCAGTCTCTTCGGGAAGATGAAACGGACTTCTACAGCCAGGGAATTTTCAAACTTACAGAACGGCGGGAAAATGTGTGCAGAGAAATGGAGACTATGTTGAAAAGTGACAGAAAAGTCTGTAGATTAAGATGATGTATCTGGTTTGTGTAAAAAATAAAAATTAAGATCTATAACAATGCGTTGCACATGACTTTTGTATGACCCTCGTATATCTCTGAATAATTATGTCGTGTACTAGGGTGAGTGTTGTATGTGTAAGTGTTCGTGTAAGTGTAGTGTAGGGAATGGTTGAGGATGATGATGAAGGTAAGGAAGGGAGAAGGGGAAACCCGGTGCCGGCACGTAGCCTACTCCTGTCGAATACCACCAAGAGAGACACCAGGCTTAACGTCCCCATCCGAAGGACGAGTCACTATCAACAGTGACATATATAGAGAAGTGACTATACAGAGTGGAAGTGCCCTACAGTGATGCCTTATTGGTGTCACTTACGAGGGTCAAACCTGTCTTCGGATAGTTGACTAAAAAAGAACCAGCATTTTTATTGAATAACGTTTTATATTAGTCTATTATTGTTCTTGTTAAGGGGACACTCAACTTAAAAATTGGAGAAAAAGTGTCATAGAAATTAAAAATTAAATTTCTACACTAATTTACATGACAGAACTAAATCAATACGCAGAAGTCACAGTCAAATGCACAAAGCCAAAAAAATAAAAAATGATAATTAAAAGTGATATTTCAATTAATGATTGATTAAAAATTGAAATATTTTTTTTATTTTGAAAAGTATTGGATCTAATGAGCTGAGATTTTGCATGTTACTTTCCATGTGTATATTAAACTTTTTCTCCATATTTAAAAAAAATTGGTCAAATAGGAAAAAAGTTCCAAAATATAGTTGAGTGTCTCCTGAAGATGGTTATTGATTTGTTTGGAAAGAGATAATTTTATTGGTATGGCACAAAATAGTGCAGCTTAAAGATTAAGTCATTAGTAAAGGAGCACTTCTTGGCTACTAGCGTGAAAGATAATGTACAGTACATTGGGACTGGCTTCATCCAGGACAAACGAATATAGCCGAAAGGCGTTCGACTTCGCACTAGGAATGTAATCTTGTATCAAGACAGACCTGTAGGAACGAAAATGTAGCAGGCCCGTTTTGAATGAATTAATGATGATGGAAATAAATATTATCATCAAGCTGGGATGCCACAGAGGAACCGGAAAAAAACCCCTGTGTTACCTGGACCACGGGCTTGCACAACACAAGTCATAAATCGGGAGTACGTCTGGATCGAACTTAGAGACAGGTTCTGAGTCCAGCTCTCTAGCCATTAGACCATCGTGGCGGCATGCTGCTGGAAGTTGAAACTAATAAGTGATAGTTTTTTTTTCAATAAGTCCAATTGTTTTTTTTTTCCAACATGGTGAAACTTTAAAAGGAAATGCTGTCAATCAAGCGCTTAGGGACTACATCAAGCAAACAAGGCCAGCATGGAACTGTCATTAACTACAACAGTTGTATCATTAACTACTATTAAAGTGAGTTCATAATAAAATGTATACCCGGTATATAATGTGTAATTTTCAAATGCAAATAATTTTTACCTAGATCAAAACAGTGTAATGCGATATATTCATTCATTCATTCATTCATTCATTCATTCATTCATTCATTCATTCATTCATTCATTCATTCATTCAATTTTATACAATAATTTTTATTCATTTATTCATTAATTAATTCATTCATTCTTTTATTCATTCATTCACTTATCCATTCATTTATTCCTTTATTTATTCATTCATTTATACATTTATTTATTCATTCATTTATTTGTTTATTCATTCATTTATTTATTCATTCATTGATTTATTTATTCATTTATTCATTCATTTATTCATTCATTTATTCGTTCATTTATTAATTAATTAATTAATTCATTCATTCATTCATTCATTTATTCATTCATCCATTGATTAATTAATTAATTCATTCATTCATTCATTTACTTATTCACTTATTCACTTATTTAATTATTTACTTATTTATTTATTTATTTATTTATTTATTTATTTATTTATTTATTCATTTATTTACTTATTTATTTACTTTTTATTTACTTATTTACTTATTTATTTGTTTATTTATTTATTTATTTATTTATTTATTCATTGATCCATTCATTCATTCATTTATTTATAATTATGTTCAGATTCCTGGTAGGAGGGGATGGCAACGTATACGAAGGTCGCGGTTGGCACCAGATAGGGGCACACACCAGGGGTTACAACTCTAAAAGTATAGGAGTGGCACTGATTGGAGAATTCAGTGGTATGTACCACATGCTGACAGTTATTGTCAATATTATATTAATTGGAATTTATGGATATTGGTTAATGCAATACAATTTTATTCATTTTATGTCCAACTTTTTAATATAAGGAATAAATATTAGTAGATTAGATCTACAGGCGGCCTGGGTTAGTCCTAAACACTTCAGCCTCAATGGGCCCATTGTGTCTGACTCTCATAACATCGGATAACTAACAATTCTTTTAAAATAATTCCGTCTCGATACCCAAGTTTTAACGGTCATGTATGAATCTTCAGGATATTCGTATAGATACTAGGAACCGTTCTCATTTATTCGAGAACAGAGACTGTAGATTCAAGGACTTGCGAAATACCATACATGATTAATCATATGCTTTGTCTTATTTCAAATAGTAGGCCTATATAGTGAAATGTTGCTGCTTTAAAGGGTTAGGTACAGCTTACAGCAGTCAAATGTTTGGAAACATTCAACATTTTTTTCCTCCATTACTGTATCTTGTACAATAATGAAAATTGGTATGTGTAAAACACTGTCCTTCTGCTATATGAAAAAATATTTTTACGATTTAAAAAATATTTTTTTTCAAAATTCAAAATTGTGGCAGTTTACTCTGCAGTGATGAAGCGTTTCCTCATAACTCATAAACTTGATAACTTTTTCATGTTCTCTCTCTTTTATTTTATTGCTGAAATTCATGTTTACAATATCATGCTCTTTCCACTACATTCCTTAATAAAGAATATATTTTTTGCGTTATAAGAAAATATTGATATTTTACCATTTTTAAATTAATTTATTTTTTATCAGATAATCTATCAAAGGTAGAGAAGTGCTCTTGCATCATATTTCTAGATGACATGCATAAAAACACACAAAATATTTAATCACAGAATGTTGGATAGCTTTTTAGTTATGTGAGAAACGCTTCATCACTGCACAGTGAACTGAATTTTGAAAAAAAAAATGTAAATCTTTTTTTTAATCGTAAAAATATATATATTTTTTTTCATATAGCAGAAGGACAATGCTTTACACATACTCATTTTAACTATTGTACAAGATACAGTAATGGAGGAAAAAAATGTTGAATATTTCCAAAATTCTACTGCTTATAAGCTGTACCTAACCCCTTAATAGAAACTCAATCGTAAATTTACCAAGCGGGGGTTTCGAAATTAGGCCTATGCTTTTATAAGTAATTTAAAATATTTCAGATTTTTTACTTCAGATCAAGGAAAAAGTCCACACCTGTGGAGTAACGGTCAGCGCGTCTGGCCGCGAAACCAGGTGGCCCGGGTTCGAATCCCGGTCGGGGCAAGTTACCTGGTTGAGGTTTTTTCCGGGGTTTTCCCTCAACCCAATACGAGCAAATGCTGGGTAACTTTCGGTGCTGGACCCCGGACTCATTTCACCGGCATTATCACCTTCATTTCATTCAGACGCTAAATAACCTAGATGTTGATACAGCGTCGTAAAATAACCCAATAAAATAAATAAATAAATAATAAAAATCAAGGAAAAATCAGAGCATTCCCAGTGTTTTTTTTATGGTACACCTAATAACACAAATGCAATAGATAGTTGCTAATGCTCAGCTCTTAAGGATCTTCACATCATTCACTATCTTACATTTTAATAACGAACTGTTTGTTAGATCTCCATGATTTTAGCTTTGAATAAAACGGATGTGGATTAAGTTAAGTAAGCCACCGGCGTGGCTCAGTCGGTTAAGGCGCTTGCCTACCGGTCTGAAGTTGCGTTCGGGCGCGGGTTCGATCCCCGCTTGGGCTGATTACCTGGTTGGGTTTTTTCCGAGGTTTTCCCCAACCGTAATGTGAATGCAAGGTAATCTATGGCGAATCCTCGGCCTCATCTCGCCAAATATCATCTCGCTATCACCAATCCCATCGACGCTAAATAACCTATTAGTTGATACAGCGTCGTTAAATAACCAACTAAAAAAATAAAAAAAAAAGTTAAGTATCTTTTTATTCCTTGCAGATGCGCTGCCATCTCGTCCACAACTTGAAGCCACGAAGCAACTGCTCAAGTGCGGAGTGCAGGAAGGGGAGTTGTCCCCCGACTTCAAGTTGCTTGGCCACCGCCAGGTGTCGGCCACCAAGAGCCCCGGTCTGGCTCTGTACCAGGAAATCCAGACTTGGCCCGAATGGGTAGAGCAGCCTTGATGTGTAGCGTTATCGCAGGACGTCGGAGCTAACATCATCTTTCGCTTGATTGCATCGTTAATATCGAAGGCCATCTTAAGCACAGCCATTTCTACAAAGTAGACCTACTGACAAATTTTTGGACGCAAAGTCGTACAAAAAATACAGATGAACTATTTTTTAGCTTAATCAATGCTGTGTCAACAAGGACTCGTCCACCGAAATCTGTTTTCAATGTCTTCAGTCTTATATTAGGTTACCCAGTATTCTCTGCTGCTTTCACATGAAGATTAATATGCGTCGTGAATTTCATTGCGACTGTTATCCAGCTCAAGAAAGAAATCTCACATAAACAATGCAGTTTGTAACATTTTACCCCCCAAGGGGCATGATTGGTTCATGGCCAATGTTGTGAGGTTCTGTAAACGAATTTTCTCTCCAAACCAACGAGTTAGAAAGACTCTTTCTAGCTTGTTGCTCCAAACAACGAGTTATAATTGTTTTTTTGAAAGATGGGACATGACAGGAGCGTTGCGATCGGAAAAATAACTGAATGTCACATAGCGTGGTAGGCCTGTTGCTATGGTAACAACGGTTGAATTGCCAAACTTACCGTTCCCACATGACGAGTGCTTAATAGCTCTCTTGGCGACATTTATTGTGCACACAGTGTTAGGATTAGTACGTTTCGTCTTTGATTCTCTGTCGATTTCTGTATTGTTTTCTTACCTTCGCGTCAATTGTCAATGAATGTTTTAACGTCAGCCATCTTAACGACATTGCTATACTTGTTTTTTTTGAAAGATGGGACATGACAGGAGCGTTGCGATCGGAAAAACAACTGAATGTCACATAGCGTGGTAGGCCTGTTGCTGTGGTAACAACGGTTGAGTTGCCAAACTTACAGTTTCCATATGGCGAGTGCTTAATAGCTCTCTTGGCTACATTTATTGTGCACACAATGTTAGCATTGGCACGTTTCATCTTTGATTCTCTGTCGATTTTTGTATTGTTTTCTTACCTTCGCGTCAATTGTCAGTGAATGTTTTAACGTCAGCCATCTTAACGACAATTGCTAGCTACCATCAGCTGGCAGCGTGGTAGTCCATTTTGGCAACATGGCACTGTAGTTCCAAGCTCGGCCGCTTAACTGTCATGTCCCATCTTTAAAAAAAAACAAGTATAGCTTCCATCAGCTGGCAGCGTGGTAGTCCGTATTGGCAACACGGCATTGTAATTCCAAGCTCGGCCGCTTAACTTTCATGTCCCATCTTAAAAAAAAAAACAAGTAACTTATAACTCGTTGCTCCAAACCAATGACATTCAGCGTATTCCGAATCTCACCGGTCCGGTGGCATCAATGACGTCAACTTGTACAGTCGAGCGTATTCCGAATCTCACCGGTGAGCAATCCGATGGCATCACGGTGTTCCGAATTTCACCGATGACGTCATTGATGCTCCACCGGTGTCGCACCGGTGCCATCAACTTGCAGAGGTGGTGGCAGGCTCCATCAGCCGTCATCAGTGAATCTGATTGGTATAGGGCGGGAATTAGCAGACGAATGACATCGTGCACTGTTGTGTCATGGCGGTGTGTTCTGCTTTAGTTCTGCTGTATTGTTTGTAATGAGCACAACGTAAAAACAATATGTTAATGGCTTATGAGCGAACATGTCAACAGACCAGTTATTACTACCGGTTCAAGAAATAAGTTGTTTATGATCTCATTTCTTTGAACGAGATGGCAGTACGGAAATTTCGCAAAATTTTGCTAGCGTAGCACAGATAACAACTTACACAGTCGCCATGACAGCCATCGATCCTTCCAGCAGTTTTGTTCCTATTCCTCTGCAGCGTGACGTCGTTGTTGTCCACCGGTCCGGTGGCATCAATGACGTCAACTTGTACAGTCGCCATGACAGCCATCGATCCTTCCAGCAGTTTTGTTCCTTAAGACATATAGTTTCAAAATCACAGCTCCGAGATATTGTCATCTCTGCCCAATATGTGACTCACAGCGAAGGCGACTGATATAGTCTGTGTGTGACAGGTAGAGAGTTCAGACAATTGCAAGTTAGAAGATTATCTTGAAAGACAATACAACTGAGATCTAATTAATTTTCTTCCCACTCAAAAGGCTAACTAACGTCGATAACTCTTTGATATTGAAGCTATGCACTCGCTACATTCGTCCACAATTGATTTATTCGTTATTCATGGGCGAATATACGCGCCCACACATCGCGATAACTCAGCTCAGAAGTCAGAGCTTGTTTTGTTTTCAGTATACTCGCCGTGCTAATCACTATTGTTGATATAAGACATGGCACCGGTATATCAACCCAATTCGCAGAAAAGCGATAAGCATAAACATCTCCTGGCTCGTCATGGGTATTCCTCGTGGTTTGTTCAAAGATAGGTAAATGGAAGTGAAATTGAGTTCTAGACGATTTGAAAATTTACAGACAGGAAAAGCAATCCCACAATCGCCAAGAATCATCCTGTGACAAAATCACTATTATCTATCACAGTTATTTTTCGGAGCTGTCACAGATCATTTTACACCAGTTATTTCTTGTCAGGTTGAAATAAGTTTTTCTAGATGCAAACATTGTCCAATAGAAAGAAGAAGGAATTTTTCATTTTAAACACTAAAATGTACCTAGTCTATATTATGTACGAGTAATTATTCATTATAATGACGTTCAACTGACAATTTTAACTTCACTGTGAAAGTTTCGAAGACATTGCTTTATTTCTCTTCAAAACTGGGCAATCAGTCACTTAGCTTTAGATGCTTACCGTATACTTTTAGCATTTGTGCCTGTTGTTTTTCTATATTTGTTTTTTTTTTTTTTTTGCGTTTGTATTTGTACTATTATTTCTTTTTCTTATTTATTACTTTTCTTTACATTTTTTGTAGCTATTTGTATTTCAGGTTGTGTGAAAGAAAAGTTCTGATATCCATAACTCCAATGAAATTAATGGATGGATGCAGGGTTTAAACCACAGTCGCATTTGTCGCATTGTGCTACTCGACTTCTAAAATGCAACAAACTTTCAATGTAAATGTACAAAAATGTGACAACCACATTGGACTTCAGAAACGAAGGTGGTAATGGAGAAAATGAAATCAGAGATGTGTTTGAACTAATCTGAATTTAAATGAAGTGCTAATGGCATGGGCAATGTTCAAAAAGGTATTTAGCAATAAATGTTCAGGAATGGATTTCAAAGTGTTGATGCAATTCATGTAGGCTAAGTTAATAAGTCAAGTAAACAGTTTCCTCTAATCAATTCATATAATTCAATCGCATATTGTAAATCGTGAGCTAGGAATTAGTTGCATGAATCTTGTAAAAACTGTAATTAGAAACCGTTTTTCAGTACAAAGAGTTGGCACTCTCCTAACAATAAATCTTGAAGGGTCTACTCGTAACGAATTTCAATGTTTAGAGTGCTATAAAATAGCGTATTTTAATGTGATGTAAATTCACCAGTAATTGATTCTAAACATACCTACGTCTAATGATTTACTTACATAGGCCTAAGTATATCTAGAGTGTGGTAAGATGGATTGAAAATAATAAAACTCTAAGAAACAAATTACATAACTTTTTATTTCTGCAAACCTTATTCATTTTATCTTTCTGTACAATTATTTACAATAATGAACAAGTTTTTCGCAATTTGCACAAATATAATTTTTCATTTGTGCATTTTTTTCGAGAATAATTTATTTTCTAGCTTAAATCCTGGATGGATGGATGGATGGATGGATGGACGGACGGACGGACGGACGGACGGAGGGAGGGAGGGATGGATGGATGGATGGATGGACGGATGGATGGATGGATGGATGAATGGATGGATGGATGGATGGATGTCAGTATATGAATATTAATGAATGTGAACGAACGAATGAAAATAGTACATTATGCAACGAGCCTATAATGATAGTAATTAAGAAGCGAGTATGGATGTTTATGAAACGAGCGCAAGCGAGTTTCATAATTTTCATACGAGCTTCTTAATTACCATTATAGGCGAATTTCATACGACTTTTTATGCTCAACCATATTTCTAACTTGAAATTATTCAGATGTATACATTTTATTTGTATCTGACAAGATCGGAAGTGACCTTGTTCTAGGTCGTGAATTGTGAGATGTGCGCAGACACGAAAGTATTGATTTTTTCCGAGGAACAATAATGTCATTGACCTTGATGTAATCCCGTTAAACTTGATATAACCTTGATTATTGAATTCGACATTGAAAAACGAGATGACAAATTGAATTTATTTGAATATTATTTACAATTAACGCTAATTATAATTATTATAGTAACAGAACATAACCTTCTGCGACAGTATTGGATTTCCAGCCTCCGTGACTTTTCGCTAATTCTCTTTCGATTGCATATCCGAGAATAATCGATACTTGCGGTTTTACACACAACGGTACAAAGCTGACTTGTCATTGGCTGAACACCTGTAAGGTGAGTTGTGATTGGCTGAACACCTGTACTTTAATGAGTAGGTGTACTTTAATGACATGCATTAAAGGACTGCTACCAGGTGTATAATTGCTACATTTCGGCATGGTCGAGCATAAAATAATGTAGCCTATATTTTTTAAATGCAATTTACATTTTCGTAGAGTTTTCTGTTTATTTTATATTTAATTTTAAGTTTTGGTTTTGTTATAGGTTTCCTTAGAGCTTTTGATGCGTTGTAGCTTGTTATTTGTTGTAATAATCTATTTTATATAAATAGTGTAGTCTATACAGTACAATATAATGTAAAGAATGAAAGCTTTGTTCACAATAATATTGTAGGCCTATATAATTAATTTGTATCAACCGACGGTAGGCCTATGACAGCCTATACAAGAGGCACGGAATTAAGTACGCCTGCTGTCTGTGCCTGTCCACACCTCAAAGTCATTCTTTACGTAACTTTTGTGAAATGTGACCAAACACAGAGATTTAGACTCACAGAATCGAGGAGAAGTTCGTAAAAAAAAAAAAAACGAGAAGTTGAGTTTTTTCTATTTCCGACATTCTGTTAACGCACTTAACACAACGGTCATCAGCACAGTGCACCCTCGGGCTAGCGTCTCAGGAGATGCACCGTGGCTGCTGGCAGGTATGCAGTATTCCAGTGGCGGGGTTTCGTTCGTGCCAGAAATTACATCAGCAATAATAGTTTAATGATGCACACAGTGTTCAAGTATGCATCAAAATAAACATATTTTATATAATTTATAAACACTCAGCATGTTCGTTTATAATTTTTATTTATTTATTTTATTTATTTATTTAATCTGGCAGAGCTAAGGCCAGTAGGCCTTCTCTTCCGCCCAGCCAGACTCTAATTCTAATTAAATACAGTTGCTTACATAGTTATTACATTAATATCTAGATCATAAAACAACATGAAAGTAAATAATGAAAATTGGATAACTAATGTTAGTGTGACAATAATAAACACTGGTAAGAAATAGTTATAATAATAATAATAATAATAATAATAATAATAATAATAATAATAATAATAATAGTAGTAGTAGTAGTAGTAGTAGTAGTAATAGTAGTAGTAGTAGTAGTAGTAGTAGCAGTAGGGTAATAATAATAATAATAATAATAATAATAATAATAATAATAATAATAATAATAATAATGAGATAATTTATATATTTATCTGTGATATATAGCTATAACCATTAAACATTGAGAAACCTGAAACAGCTATTATTGTTGACAATAATTGTTAGAAAAATATCTCGTTAGCCTATTCTTAAATTGATTTGATGTCTGACAGTCCCTGACATTACTCGGTAGGGAATTCCAAAGTCGAGGAACAGCCACAGTGAAAGAAGATGAATATGAGGATGTTCGGTGGGAGGGAATGGATAATATTGAGGAGTGTTGTGATCGTGTGTCTAGGTTATGATGGGTGGATAAATTTTGAAAACGAGACGCAAGATAGAAGGAGTGGAGAAATGCAATATGTGAAAGAGAAGGGAAAGACAGTGGATTTTCCTACGATCTTCTAGACGGAGCCAGGACAACATTTCGAGGGATGGTGTTACGTGATCAGCCCGGCGAATATTGCAGACGAAACGGACGCACATATTATGAACACGTTGTAGTCTCTGCGCCGAAGTAACGCTTAATGTCAATAACCTAAAAATATAAGTCTCTTCTGAAATGATTGAGGGACCCAGTGAAAGAAGTGGACAAGCCACGAATCCTGACATGTAGAATATCTCATTATTTCACTGGGATTTTTACCTTTCATCTGATACCAAGACTAAATAATATGAACGATTAGAACCGGAGATAGATAGATCCGAGGAATTGATACAAACGGTTTTTCGAAAATTTCGTAATTTAATATCTACCGAAATTATATTTCTAGAAAAAAAAATATACACAGATCAAATTTATTTTAAAGTTAAAAGTGCCCGAAAAATTAAAAAAATAAATAGGAAATAGCAATATAAAATCGTGATAGTTTTGAAGTGGAATGGCTTTTGTGGTAGGGCAGGAAAATGAAACAAGACAGCTTCAGTTCACATTATTTATTTATTTATTTATTTATTTATTTATTTATTTATTTATTTATTTAGTTTAGTTTTGTCTTGTCTTGTCTTGTCTTGTCTTGTCTTGTCTTGTCTTGTCTTGTCTTGTCTTGTCTTGTCTTGTCTTGTTTTGTTTTGTTTTGTTTTGTTTTGTTAACGTGCAAAACAACAGCACAAGGCCAATTACAGTTTAGCACGATACAAAACAGAACAAAACAACAAATGATGATGAGAATGAATGACAGAAAATGGCAGTGAGATGAAGTACAATAATCAACATCAATAATTGATCAAATGCAACAGAGTAGAATAGCATAAATAATTATAAAATTAGTACAATGAGATAATTGAAATAATGGAATAGTCTACATTAATCAATTGACCAAATGCAACAAATAAATGGACAAATAATTATTAAAATTAGATCAGTGGGTTAATTAAAAAAAATGAAGCCTGGAATAATAATAATAATAATAATAATAATAATAATAATAATAATAATATTATTATTATTATTATTATTATTATTATTATATATTATATAATATATAATATATATATATATAATATATATTATATTATTATAATAATATTATTATTATTATTATTATTATTATTATTATTATTATTATTATTATTATTATTATTATTATTATTATTATTAATAGTGACAATAATAAATATAAAAACTACTATAAAATTCTTTTCGTTTTTCTGAATTTCAAAGTACCGGTATGACATAGCTACTATTATCTGTGCATTTTGAACTGGTGGATCAAAGTCACGTACAGAAGTACAAACCACGCACGAGTCACTGAACTGAAAACTGTGAACTGAAGTACTGGTAATTCCGACTGTCCCAACTGACTTTAGTTGAGGAGAATGGTCCAGAATTTGGGTAAGCACACGTGGCAAATGCAGTCCAGTCCTTGACCTTGAGGCGCCAGTTCGAAATGCACAGATAATAATGTTTAATCAGCATAAATATTGTTTATGCAATAAAATTATTTTTATTAAGTTTCAAAACTCACGATTAACTCGAAAACTTTAAGCAATGGAAACATTTCGAAAACAAATTTGAAATCATCGCGATGATTTCTATGAGAATCCGCAGATCCAACAGACAAGAGTTTAATCTCACTACATACGACGCCAGGCGAAAATATTCCTTTGTTTAACTCGTCGTAACACGAACTACTTTCAAAACTAATTTTCATTCTTTCTAAATATTTCTCTCGCTTAGACGTGAAAAACGAAAACGTTTGCCGTTTGCCAACTTTTGAGGGTGCCAATGTCTATTTTGAACTTTTTTACTCACTTTCCAAAAAAAGATTTTGATTTCGAATTTTTTCTATGCTTTCCTTAGACATTTATCTACTAATCTTAAAAATTACATTGCGATTGCTTGACTATCATATGAGCTACGACATGATAATGTTTAACGGCGCGGCAAATAGCGTCCTCGTCTACAGTTACTGATAGCCCACACCAGCTACGACTGCTTTCTCCCTCTCCCTTGCACCACGGTGCATGTTCCAATACACTCCTTATCCGATACCCATTTCAGCGAGTGCTGATATGAAGTTCAGTATGTTGACATTGGTAGTTTCCTCAATAATGTCCTCAAATTTCTTCTTAATGCAGAACTTGTAGCTTTAGCAGAAGTAGCCTATCTTAAACTTAACACGGGTGTTAAGTGACAAAATGTAGCTTTAGTATAATCATTAATACAGTATGGTATAATAAATTGGGGTGGAGTAGCATAATCTGTACTTAATCCATTAATTTTATTACACAGAAAGTTAATAAAAATTTGTCTGACCAAAAATATGGATTACCCAACAAATTTAATTTATACAGATTTTAAAGTATTAACTATGAAGAATATAGTTTACTAACTTAGCCTACTATCACAGAAATCAAATAAAACATAAATCTAATCGACATGAATTTCGTACTCGAAGACAAAAATCTACTTTCTCATTAATTGAGCCTAAATGTCATAAAAGTGCAGCTCTTAAACATGGTGCTAGTTTCGGCCCAAGACTTTTATAATAAAATTACAAACGATTTTTCAAATTTGAAGTATTTTAAAATTGAAGCTTTTGAAAAAGAAATTTATAAAATTATTCATGATATATAATATTAACAAATGTATATATTTTTTTACCTTCTATTTCTGTCGACTATATACATGTTTTTTTTTTTATTGAATATCACTGGCTTGTGTCTGATTATCAATTTAAATTAAATGTGTTTTATTCTCTCTTTTTCTCTTTCTTCTTTTTTTGTATATTATTTATCGATTTGAATTAAGTTAATTACTGTATTTAGCAAACTGTCTTTGTAAATTGTATGTTATATTATTAGCTAAGACTACATCGTACACGAGCCTGGCTCTTATGGTATTGGTTAGAAATATTTTTGTTTTATAATTTTAATTTGTACTCACTAGCTAGCTAATTAGGCCTAAATAAACTAAATTAAATTAAAATTGTAGGCAGGACGACGAAAAGACAGGAAGAGAAATAAAAATAGAAGCAGATGGAGAATGAAGATGATAATAAAAGGGGAAGCGTCGGCCTAGAGTTAGAAGAAGAGAAAATGGTGGACACGGAGAAGAGTAGGAATCCACTTAACACATCATGATGTACGAAATCACTATGTACAATGAGAAAATACACGTTCAATAGAAAATGTTCAAAGTCTCATGTTGATCCTTCAAAATCATGTCATTGGATTCCTAATTGCCTGAATGCCGATCAGAAACGACTCAAAGAGACCGCTATTTGATGAGGATCTACTTGCGGGAAGGGCGTCCTCTGTCCTCCTCCGTCTCTGGGTTCTGAGCCTTTCGCAATACCTCTGCCAGGATTCATTCCTTAAGAGCACTTCCGAGAGCGCTTCGACACCTTAGAAGGGCTGTCGGAATGAATCATGTGCTGCTTGGTCAGCTTGGCGGTATGAGCGGATGAGGGATCTCATGCGGCCGGTGGGCTGGTACACCTCATTCTCATTCATTCCATACTTCGGAGTCCATTGTCGAGCCGATGTGCTGAAGGGTCGTCCCTAACCCGCTCCTAGCCAATCAATAGCTAGGCTTACTAATACTACTACTACTACTACTACTACTAGACTACTACTACTACTGCTACTACTACTACTACTACTGCTACTGCCACTACTACTATTTTTATTATCAAAAAAACGGACATGTCCGCATAAATGCTAACATATGGTAGCTCTAGTGTTGAAAGACCTAGTCTATTTCTGTGACCATTTCAGAAAATATCGATGCCAGGGTTGCCAGATCAGTAAAGTTAAAATGTTATGTTTTATTTAACGACACTCGCAACTGCAGAGGTTATATCAGCGTCGCCGGCTGTGCCGGAATTTTGGCCCGCAGGAGTTCTTTTACATGCCAGTAAATCTACTGACATGAGCCTGTCGCATTTAAGCACACTTAAATGCCATCGACCTGGCCCGGGATCGAACCCGCAACCTTGGGCATAGAAGGCCAGCACTATACCAACCCGCCAACCAGGTCGACTCAGTAAAGTTAGAATATCGTAGCCTACCAACCTTGAATTGAATATTGGATTTTATTTTAACGTAGAGGGCACTCTATCTTATTAGATCTTTTTTTTAGTAGGTTATTTTACGACGCTTTATCAACATCTTTGGTTATTTAGCGTCTGAATGAGATGAAGGTGATAATGCTGATGAAATGAGTCCGGGGTCCAGCACCGAAAGTTACCCAGCATTTGCTCATATTGGGTTGAGGGAAAACCCCGGAAAAAAACTCAACCAGGTAACTTGCCCCGACCTGGAATCGAGCCCGGGCCACCTGGTTTCACGGCCAAACGCGCTGACCGTTACTCCGCAGGTGTGGACTCTTATTAGATCTATTCTGCTGACCTGCAAGCTAGACGCATTCCGGCTGACTACACTAAGGTTCGCTGCGTACCCAAGTTCCTGCCTCCTGGGGCTGTCTCCCATTCTTTCATAGGTTTGCCCATAATTTTAGTAGTCATTAAAGTGGCAAGTTGGACAATGGGAATTTGAAGTGAACTGAATTTACGGGAGGGGGCACTATGGTCCAGCACTGCGATCTGTTACGATCTATTGCGCTAACCCTCAAGCTAGGCGCATTCCCAAACCCACACCGGCTGACTACACTAAGGTTCGCTGCGTACCCAGGTGTCGAGCTGGCAACCCCCCTCGTCCCTAGACGAGTCCCCTCCGTGCGTCGCCAGCCGATCTTCGGGGAATTCTATGGAGTGATGACGAAATGGAGACGGAATGACGTAGACCTAAATGCCTAATATGGGGAAAAACGGGAGAACCCCAAGAAAAACTCGACTGCGACCTTGTCCGCCTCAAGTGTCAATGAAAAATCCCAGACCTGACCGGGCCGCCTGCGTGACAGGTTAGAGGTCTGACCACTCAGCCACCGCAGGGGTTACAATATAAACTTACTTTTCTTACAAATAGCAATGCCATTAACTAAAACTTTCTTCAGCTTCCGCGCTGTTGATGGTGGTAAAATTCAAAAGTCAGGTAATCACATGGCTGATCCTCGGCCTCATCTCTTCAAACATCTTCTCGCTATTACGAAGTCCACTGACGCTAAATAACCCAGTAGTTGATATAGCTTCGTTAAATAACCGGCTAAAAATATATAAATTACTTTGGCCTAATTACTAACTTCATTCGGCAGACTAAACGACATTTCATACAAGTTGAGAGGATGCGAAGGCATTTTTTCCCCTTCTACTTGTCCCGAGTCCATCAGTAACAGAACGGTGGCTGTTACCTCTTATACCTGCAACCCCCCCCCCCCACCAAGTTGTACATTCTATAAAATAAAATATTAAATAAAGTACATAAGTGGATATAAAATACAGTGACACATATGTTTGACAATTACATGTTAGAGTATATTTTAGTGTCGTTCTTAAAATATTTCCAACTAATAATTAATTAAATTAAGGAATGTTAGTTTGTATTATGAAGCCCAGGGGGAGCGATACAGTTCAGATTGTCCCATTGTGTATGCTGTAAAGTAGTAACTAGCGGTGGAGAAAACATTTATCTTCTCCTGTCAGTAGGTTTTTAATGTCCCAATTGATATAAACAGCAATAAAATGAAATATAAACGCTTAGTATAGACTTTCGAAATATAGATTACCGGTAAACATTTTCAATAATAAAATTTCTCACTGTGTTGAAAGTCAATTAGTCGAACGTTAGTAAGATGGACAGTAGCATCTTCCCCTTCATTGATGGTAGAGAGTGTGAGTAGAGGGGAAGGCCTATCAACCAAACTGAAATGGGGTTTAGAGCCTATGCGACTGTGAAAGCACTGACGATAAAAAAAAATAGTTCTCAGCGATTCGTTCGATGCCAGTATCCTTAGCTTTAAAATACATTAAGAGTAGCAGCAGCGTAGGCAACAGTAACAACTAGGGTCTACTGCCAAAATTTTGGATGTAATAACATTTCAAATATAGAATAAATTTATAGGCATAAAGCGGGAATTTTAATTTTGATATAGGCCTACCGGTAATCAATCTTATTACATGGTTTTAGAGTAAAATAGTTGTCTTCATTTCAGGTGGCAACTATGACAAGCCTACTTCATTCTGGAGTCTCGTAGATCGTGCACCTCGAGCAAAATCGATTACAGCAAAACGATGTAGGCCTAGCTAAGTCTACACTTTTGCCTCGTTATGCTTCTCCTAGGTTGCTGACCTCTGATTTTAATTATTTTAACCAATTCGATTTTAGAGCAACTTTATCTAGAAATACAATAGGCCTAAGCCTATACTTATATTTTATTTTAATATCGACGAATTATCCAACAACATAATATTAGGTAGGCCTACATAATTATTTAATTTTTCTTTCCAGAGACCAGAATATTTCCTAGGCTACTATCTATCCCTATCTCCAGTCTAACTGCCAAGTTTGACGCGTTCCATGATACACATAGAAATTTTTTGCACAGCTTAGCTCTTACTTTATCTCAAAGTTATAGGCCTATATTAAAATTTGATTGTATTGCCTTGTAAACATTAAGAAAATTCTTTAGTCCCAAATTCGGCTATTTATTTAAACATCTAGATAAGTTATCTGCTACTTGTAGTGTATCCATCGCTGTGTTATCTTCCAACTATTTTCTCTGCGATATTACGAAGACAGACTACGGCAAAGGGGCGCGGCAGACAGCGCCATTGCTCTGTGGCACGACTTTGACGCCCGCCCATTCCCAGGGCTCTGTGCAGAAGCAACTTCATTCCCTGACCCAGATCCAGATCTACTGAAATCAGGCGCGGTCTTGCCCACCTTTTGGCTCCGCCTGCTCTCCTGCTCCAAAGTGCTCTACTTTAGCATACTAAGCACGCGTTTCGAGACTCATCTTCATTTCGAAAGCCGAATCGAGTCAATTGGAGTTGGCCCTCAAAATGAGAGAAGTTCAACCGATCAATTTAAAACGATACAATGGGAACGACGGCTGAGCTTTTGCAAGCTCTTTCTATTTCATATTTCTCTATTACTACAGTAGTAACAGTCAGACTAGTTCCGTTTTTCGTACTAGCTTGTTGCAACTCATCATTTGCTCACACAACTTCTTACCCTATTATGTTCTCCTACTATTACAGGAACATGAATTGCTGGAACGACCCCATTTCCGGTTGCGGTTGGACCGGTTTTCCGGAAATGGCCGTCGAGTCTGTCCGCCAATTTGACTTCAACCTCAAAATGGTTCTTCATTTCTCATAGTTTCCTATGAACAGGACGATTTCATTTTCAATGTATTTCATTCCCCACCTGCGACAGTATCATCCATGAATCCACATTCCTTTCTTCTGATTGGCTAATATATTTCGCGGGATTGTACGTCATTTGTTCCTCTTCAAGAACGCGTTCGTCATACCTCCTGATCTCTCATAACTCTCCATTCCCGAGAAGACATAATTTTCAGAGAAATGAGTGACGGGTGTTGGACGGGTGTTCAAATGTTGACATGTTTCTGACGGGCGACAGCTACAGAAGAAGAAAGGGAGGTTTAGTGTAGTTGAAGGTGGGATTCAGTCTTTTCACTACGTTGAAAACAAAATTTTACAGCATTAAAAGCTGCATGAATTAAATATTGTATTCGTTGTTGCAATACACAACAGACCTTATTCCGTCTGACATCTTTGATCTCTCAGAAGAAATCTTGCTAATAAGCAGCTAATAATAATAATATTGGTATCTACCCAAACTTACTGAGATCAATATCAATAACTTTTTCAGCGAAAGTTACAACATACGTTAGAAAAAATTATGTAAACTGTAATCCATTACATGTAATAACAGAATTACTGCCACAATTAAATATTCTAGCTATGATATTAATGAAGTCAATCATTGGGACACGCTACTTGAATATGAAGAAGAAAGTGGGGTGGTCAAGATGCGGGACGAAGAGATTTTCGTAGTTGTAACGTGATTGGTAGAATCGCCACGCCTACAAGCGAAGGTGTGGCAGAACTCAGCTCCGCCCCTCCCTTCCACGGATGTCGGCGTATGTGTGAAGAATTTGCGCCACCTCTATGCACTTCCTCTTATCCTATTATTAGCACACGCTTACGTATGGAGACAAACCAACGTCGCGGACTAAATAAATCTTGGAATGCCCGAGTCACGTGTTTCAGCCATGTTGTTCTCTTTCACATTTGTTTGTCGTTTTATACACGACCGTATCTAGTTTCTTATTGTTTTCCAAATTAAAATATTAGAATGCGTTACTCATTCTACTATGAATTTCTGTGTAGGTCTAGTTTGTTTTTTCCCTGTGAAATTTTAAATGTCTAATGATTTCATAGAAAAAGAAATACATTACATAGGCCTACCGGTACGCAGCTTTAAAAATTGAACTCGGTAATCTTTGCCAAACATATTTTATTCATATTATTCTGTCTTGGAACCCTCATGTGCTGCTTGCTCTTCTTTCTTTTGCCCATATGCTCCGCAATCTTCACGCTTTTAGTGATCAGTCAAGCAGATTAGCCGTTTGTAAACGACCCCAATAAATACGAGCCCTTTTTCACTCAATTTTTTTAATCACCTGGAGACGAAGATACGGTGCTAATCTTCGAAACACAGTAATTTCCATTTTGATCATTAGCAAAGCAGTAGGCTAATTTCAATCTACACCTTTCTAACACTAAGCCATTAGGCATTGACAAGTGGTGTGCTGGCAATAATTTAACAAAGGCCTCACAAAAAAAAAGGTGAGGCAGTCAGCGAAAAGAGATGGAGCAGGGAAAGGGGAAACAATGTTCTTTTTTCTCTTGTACGAAGGAGGAACCCGAAGAATTCCACTGCAATCTGAGGCTTATTGTGCTTACCACCCCTATTCTGTGAATAAATGGGTAGCACGCTGCACCGTGAATTGAACCCGGGCTATTGTATAAATGATATGTGAATTAATTGTGGCGAAATGAGTCCAAGGTCCAATGCCGAAATTTACTCAGCGATTCTCCTTTAATTGGTTGAGGGACAACCCTTAAAAAACACTAACCAGGTAACTTGTCCTAACCAGGATTTGAACCCGGGCCCGCTCGTTGCACGGTCAGACACGCTAATGTTTACTTTATAATAATGATAATACACGTATTGTGGGTCCCTATCACCATGGCATGGCGCGTCCTCAGGTTGCGGATAGAGGAGACGGCCTCCAGATATGGAGGGTAGCTGCGAATATATTGAATAAGCAGTTGTGGATAGCCGATGAGGGGTAGTCCTCCAGCTTGGGGTTGGACAAAGGGCTAACAACCCATCACCGTAAAAAAAACAGCTTGTTATGAAACCACACAATAAGCCTCGGAATAGGACTGATTCTCTGGCACAACCTAATCCAGATGTTTGAGATAGGAAGTGCATAGGCCTATTGCATCTAGAAATGCATATAGAGTGTTAGTTGGGAGGCCGGAGAGAAAAAGGTCTTTGGGGAGGCCGAGACACAGATGGGAGGATAATATTAAAATGGATTTAAGGAAGGTGGGATATGATGATAGAGACTGGATTAAAAAAAATTATAGTTTATTTAATGACGCTCGAAACTGCAGAGGTTATATCAGCATCGCCGGTGTGCCGGAATTTTGTCTCACAGGAGTTCTTTTACATGCCAGTAGATCTACTGACATGAGCCTGTTGCATTTAAACATACTTAAATGCCATCGGCCTGGGTCAGGATCAAACCTGCAATCTCGAGCATAGAAGCCCAGTGCTATACCAACTACGCTACCAAGGCCGACAAGACTGGATTAATCTTGCACAGGATAGGGACTGATGGCGGGCTTATGTGAGGGCAGCAATGAAGCTCCGGGTTCCTTAAAAGCCATAAGTAAGCAGGCCTAATAATAATAATAATAATAATAATAATAATAATAATAATAATAATAATACCTTTAAAGTAGGTTCCAAACTGCCATTTTGTTCACCGATGGGTTTATCTCAGCTGCAGGATGCAATAGTGAGGCGGTAATTTCTCAACCAGAATAGTACGAACAGGACCGCGTTCTGTTCTTTCATAGCTTTGCCAAGGTTTAATACAAGGGTTGTTTGAGAAGTTCATAACCTGACATAGAAATTAAACTACGATTATTCTGAAACAATCTTCATTTCTCAACATAATCACCCCTGAGATTCACACACTGCAATGCCGCTATCCCTTCTTGTACAGAGGTTTCTCAAGGTCTGCAAAAAAAAAAAAAGCCGTCAGCTGCTGTGATAACCAATCTCTTTATTTGACGAAAATTTCTTTCCAGTCAAGTGAGTTTTGAGCTTGGGAAAAGAAAGAAGTCTGAGGGTGGGAGATCTGGTGAGTAGGGGATGCCGCAACAATTCGAACAGTAGTTCGTGTAGTTCAGCAACCGTGATTTCAGACATGTGAACAGGTGCATTGTTGTGATGAAACAACATTTCCTTCTTGGTCATACTTTTCCTCTTCTCGCGAATTTTCCCTTTCACTTGATGCAGGAGATTTCAATAATATTCTCCGAATATTGTTCTCCCCTTAGAATCCCAGACGACGGACGCCATAATTTTCCCAGTTGATTGAACAGCTTTTGCTTTCATTGGAGGCGTAGAATCACTGTGCCTCCAATGTTTCAGTTGATGTTTTGTCTCTGGTATGTAGTAGTGGATCCATGTTGCATCAGTGGTCACAAACCGCCCCAAAAAATTGTACATACTTTTCTCGAATTGAGCCAGACAATCCCTCGAAATGTGACATCAGACGTGCTTTCTTTCAGTGTTAACAAATACGGAAACCACCTTGTGTTGACCTTGGACATGCCCAAGGCATTGACTTAGATGTGGCACACCTGTTCAGTTGAGATATGCATAACCTCGCTAAATTTCCCGCACTCTCAATTGACGGTCATTCAACACCATATCGTGGATTTTTTCTACGATTTCTTCACTTGTTGTTGTTACTGGACGTCCACTGCAGGGGTTGTCTTCCACACTCTTTCAGACATGTTTAAATAGTGCCACTCATTTTTTCACAATGGAAAATGCTGGAGCCGATTCCCCCAGTGTAGCATCCATGGCTCCTTTAATTTCTATTAGACTCATTCCCCTTTTTTACGAAATATTTGAGCTGTTGAGAGCAGGAATGGTGTAAGTCAAAATTGGGTAATGAGGTTTAAAATAAAAGTTCTGTAAAATACAGCGCAAAGTAGCAATTAATATGTCCTTCGTGCTATCTACTGACTACTAATAGTTTAAATAAATTGAATATTAATTGCTACTTTGCGCTGAATTTTACAGAATGTTTACTTTAACCCTCATTACCCATTTTTGACTTACACCACTTCTGCGCTCAACAGCTCATTTAATGACAGCAAGGACCTCGATATTTTCCATTTTTGCCAATCTGTTTGTCGCAGTAACTTCAAAATTAAACTATATAAAATGACAAAGAAAGTTAACAGAAAATTACGATTTTTCATACTTGATCTAATGTAAAATGGCCGTTCACAATGGCGGCATTGTTGCCACGTTTTGAATGCCATCTACTGTATGTGTCAGGCTTATGAACTTTTCAAACACACTTTGTAGTCATTAAACTGGATTAACGGGAGACTATAAGCTTACTTCTTTCACACGTGTCAGTGTCACTCATTACCTTACATTAAAGCCTCTTTTAATTTCTGCTCTGTTAATGGTGTCAAAATTCGCATTTTTTGGGGGTGTAGGTGGGAGCATTAGCTGTAGTTAATGACAAAGGAACATTGTTCTTTCCTGTTAAGTTATCCTTCACATAATCACGGAAATTATGATTATAAAAGCGACTTGAAGCATTTGAAATGTGGAAATGGAGAAGAATGGTCAAATTGACAGGAAGTCAACAAACAAGTTATATCAGCTAATTGCTTTAAAGTTAATAGCTGAGAACAAGACTGTTCAAAGTCCAAATTGTTTTTCATTGTGTTCCATGTCTTTGTCTGCATATAGGTATGAGTCAAACAAAATAAAAATATTCCTCTTCATAAGCTTGCTATGAGGGTATTTCAAACTGTTCCATGTCCAGCTCTGAAAGTCAGAAATTTAAATATAAGTCCCGTCGCTCTAATTTCCAGCAGCTAATCACGTTGCAGGTCGGCTACATTTAAACGTGTGCGTCTTGTGATTCACTTATGAAGACGTAATTAATTTCTGAAGGCTCGATAAATACTTAATATAATCGCCCGCCATTTGGGCTCTTTCGTTGGCGTTCGCAGAAAGCACATGAGGATGTTATTTGCCACTCAATTATTTGCTGAATTACAGTGAATTTGATTTATTATCATAGGAGCTACGACATGATAATGTTTAACAGTGTGGCAAATAGATTCCTCGTATGGTAGCTCGGCAATGTAAGAACAAAAATGGCGAATGATACTACCTACCTAGACTTTATAGAGCCTTCACTTTCTAAGACGTAAGAAGAGGAGGAGTCACGCCGGGAATAACAGCGTCGCGACTTATAGCGCTCCTGGAAGGGGGGGGGGGATAAAATAAAATAGACTTGGAACAGTCTGCTTCTCAGCCATCGAAGTTCAATGCTCTGTTGGTCAAGCTGATGTGTACATCTGTTATCAGGCAGTACATTTCACTTGATATGTGTCAGAGGAAGAACTGAGTAGCTTATTTTCAAAATGACCCTTGTCCATTCTCATAACTTTGTGGGAAATCACAAAAAAAAAAAAAAACGTTCTTAAGTCTAAATTTTCTTACCAGCTAGGCAAGAGACATTATGAAACCAAACGGTTTGAGTGCATTTAGAATCAAATGAGAACATGAGACTTTGATTCCAAAGCTGGAACTAATATTTTGTCGCAATATTACTGTGGACAAGAGTCAGTTTGATTCCAATAGCCACTTTTAACACAAGATTTTAGTGGTTTAGAGAGCATTATGAAGCCAAATCATGACAATTGTATATAGAGTTATAGTTGAAGAATGCATGAACACAGGAAGCTCAAGTCTTATATGTTTCCAGTTCAGTCAGTATTAATGTTTAATGCATATTTAGTAATACAGTAATTTTTTTTTAACTGTGGATAACAAAAAATAGGAATAAAAGCAAATAATTTTATTAGGAAGTGCTAGTAACTCAAGTTACATTTTGTCCATAAGTGTAAATTATTGTTGTTCAAATGCCTAGACATTTGGTGCTCCAGTATTCTTGAGGTATAGAATTTTCTCCGTAAGTGTAAATTAGTGACTATTATGTTTTGTTACACAGTGATTCGTAAATCTTAGTGAAAAATATAGAAAAATAAAACTTTTTTTTACCAATTCTCTTTTATAATATTGCTACCTGAGGTGTTTTTCTTACTTCATTACATGATGTACGATGTCCCTAACATTTTCAATTATCACTGCATACACAATGACAAATTTTATTTCAAAAAAACTTTAAATTCAAAGGTGTTACATATAATATAAACCCAACTCCACTTCTTTGATATCAAGTTTCTTATCAATTTTGTAAAACATTCTGTCCCCTTCCATTTCAACAGCTGATGTAGATAAATCTGGTTCAGTTTTATTCTTTCACATATGATGTGTTTTTTCATTGCTTTTAAAAGCAACCCATAACTGCCAGCACTCGTGAGACACATTATTTTAACGTAATCATCTACAGAACTTTGCAACATATTTGAAGCTTTGGTTATACTATCATCAAATTTGACTAACATTATAAAAGTCCCTACTTCAATATCCGTAGACATTAATTCACCCCCTCCCCCTTCTTTGAAAGAAACTCTTATCTGCTGACTCATCAGTTTTTGCACCATGCACCAAAGAATTCTTAGAAACAGACTTTGAAGTCGAAGGGCTGATACCTATCTGATAATCATATCTGCTCTCCTTGCTTAAAAAGAAGATAGCAACTTTTCCTTATGTGATGGCCTGAATGCAGTATACGTGTGTTAGATCTATCCCTTTTTATGGTTGTGGCACTTTCAAACATCGTACGTAAATTGTGTCTGCCATGATACATTGAAGCGATCAAACACACAGGCCTGGTAGACCAAATCTTAAAACTTTGCGGGGCTGACACACATTGGAAGCAATTTTGTTTCTTGCTTTCTAATTTCAAGAACTTTAACATTTCATTAAGTGCAATATTTAAGGAAAATTCCATCTAAATGTCGTCGTAACTAACGTTACATATGCGCAACTCAAGCTATTGCCACTCACGTTACACAGTTTCAGATTTCAAAACAGGCTCTTGTGTATAATAGCAACAATGCATTTTTTGAAGCTATGATTGAAGATAAGGTTAGATACTAGAGGACTAAAGAAGAAGAGATAGATGTGATTATTAATACATCTATGTAAAAATAAATTTTCGTAACTGATGTTAAGCTGAAGATAGTTGTATTTCAACTCTCATCGTAAGCAATATGGATACGTAATATTCAAGTCTAAACATGTTATAACTCACCTTAAGCCACTATCTCTCTGTTTATAATAATATGTGTATAATATAAGTCTCTGAAGCAGATAATTTTGCACACCAAAAGAGTTGGTTGTAAACTAGCAAGCACTAATGATCACCAAACTACCGGTAACTCGAGGAAAAATAAAAGAATAGCACATTTACAGAAGAAAATACGAGGCGGATTCAGGAAATAACGACCGTTCGCGCATACCCGCCACGCAGCTGACTCCCCTTCCTTGTTTGAAGGTCAACTGGCTTCCTTAACATGTGTTCTCATAATGTTGTGAGTATTGGTTGCAACAAGTCGCCATTGTGCATTTTGTGTTACTTCAAAATGAACGACGTGATTGATAATCCCGCCGACTGTGGGGTGAGGAGTGTGATTCGATTTTTGAATGCCCGACATGTGAAACCTGCAGAAATTTACCGGCAATTGAAAGAAGTGTATGGTGATACTGTAATGAATGAAAGAAATGTGAGAAAATGGTGCGAAATGTTCAACAATGGGCGAACAAATGTCCACGATGAAACTCGACCCGGACGCCCATCACTCATCACAGAAGACCTGAAGACTAAAGTGAACGACAGAATCTTGCAAGACAGGCGCACATCACTCGACGAATTGCATATTGCCTTTCCTGACATTTTTCGTTCTTTGCTTGGTGAAATTGTGTCGCAACATCTTGGCTACCACAAAATCTGTGCACGATGGGTTCCACGGCAACTGAGTGACCAACACAAAACTCAGAGAATGGCCTCAGCATTGACATTCTTGATGCGATATCACACAGATGGAGACGCCTTTCTTGATCAAATTGTGACTGGTGATGAGACCTGGGTGTCTCACAACACCCCAGAGACCAAGCGCCAATCACGTCAGTGGCATCATCCCTCATCACCCAAGAAAATTCAAACAGACTCTCTCAACACAAAAAGTCATGGCTACTGTCTTTTGGGATCGCAAAAGTGTTCTTTTGCTGGATTTCATGCCAAAAGGCACTACGATCAATGCAAATCGTTATTGTGAGACTTTACGAAAACTACGGCGAGCCATCCAAAACAAGAGGCGAGGAATGCTTTCGAGAGGAGTTGTGCTTCTTCACGACAACGCCCGCCCGCACACTGCTGCTTCAACTCGAGAATTGCTGGATCAATTCGGTTGGGAAATCTTTGATCATCCGCCCTATAGTCCAGGCCTTGCTCCTAGCGATTTTCACCTTTTCACTAAGCTGAAAGACTTTCTGGGTGGTACGCGTTTTGGAAGTGATGAAGAGTTGAAGAAGACAGTGAACACCTGGCTTAATGAACTGGCGGCAGAGGAGTATAACACAGGAATTCTAAAGCTAGTGAACAGATACGACAAATGTTTAAATGTAGGTGGTGATTATGTAGAGAAGTAAAGGAAGCTTCAGTTATGTAACAGACTTTGTTTTTTCAAATAAATATATATTTTTTAATTATTACAACAAAACGGTCGTTATTTCCTGGATCCCCCTCGTATATTAATGTTGTCAAAGTTCACTTCATATACTTCAAAGAAATATGAAAATTTCAGACAAAATGATGATTTTAAAATTCAGTGCTTTTGTCCTTAATTTTGTGGAATGACCCATTTGCATAAACTTTCGCTTGCTGTTATAAGTATTAGTTTTTAAATTTAAAATCACATATTTTAATTTTAAACTTCATTAATTTGCTCTACCAGTTGATCCATCACACGTTCCTTTATTGAAGTAGGAAATAACTGAAAATTTCAATGCAAAAAATGAGAGGGAACTGAGTCAGTATGAAAAATCACAATATACAGTATTATGAAAGGGACAATAAAATGCGATGATTGTATACACTTTTATTGACACTTCTGAACTGAAATAAACAGGTATACAGTACAATACTCTTATGAAAAAAAATTAGAGACAATAATTACAAAACAGTCTTGGAGGTCTTAAATTCATTTCAATACTTTAAGTCAGGTTAATCAGCTTACAGATTCCTTTAGTAAGAAACAAGAAAAGACGGGGAAGGGGATTAATTTTCCACAGGTTACTAAATGAATATTCTTAACCTCTTTGAGGTAGTGTGAGTATTCTGAGAAAGATAATCATTTTATGATACATTTCTTTCATTGTGGCTGCTTGCAGACTGCAGTAGGAATTACCACAAACATACATGTAAATTAGTAATTTTAGAATTTAGAATAAATCTTGTATGGTATACCAAAAGAACCCGTACCACTGACTTAATATCACAGGTTATTAACCCTTGATAACAGCTATTGGCCTTAGCTTTATACACTTCTTGCTGATCCCAGCTGCATGGCAAGTGTCGACAACGTCAGTTACATTCTTATATGATTCAGGAGCTTCTTCCATAACCAGTTTGGGTGATGCAACACGAATTGAGATTCCCATTTCCTCCAATTTGTTGAGTACAACCTGGTAATCAAGATTTCGTCTTGACTTTGCCCTCGAAAGTGCACGTCCCTAGAAAAGAAAGAAGCATTTATATTAAAAGCGCTTCAATAAGATAATAATAAAGTTGTCTGGTGGACCAGATAATTTAAATCTGTCCTTTCTTCAATTTCTGGCCTCAGAGCACTGAAATAATATTTTAAAAAGTTGGGAAGGTTTGGAGTGAAGCCTCATATAAGAGAGAGGCTGAATTTCTATACTCCGTTCCATACTGCAAATCTAGTCTTTCAGGTAAAGCTTCCTGTAAAGCAGATTTGAATAATTTCAAGGGAAAAATTGTTCCGGGGCCGGGTATCGATCCCGGGACCTCTGGTTGAACGTACCAGCGCTCTGCCAACTGAGCCACCCGGGAACTCCACCCGACACCGTCTCAACTTTTCCCTCTATATCCACACAACTCGCGTGAGCTGACGAAACACCAGAGACCCACATCGAGTGCACACAAACTCTGTGTGACTTGGAATTGTGGTTCTCTGTTAACGTACACAGTGACGTATATATTATGCAAATCTAGTCTTTCAGGTAAAGCTTCCTGTAAAGCAGATTTGAATAATTTCAAGGGAAAAATTGTTCCGGGGCCGGGTATCGATCCTGGGACCTCTGGTTGAATGTACCAGCGCTCTGCCAACTGAGCCACCCGGGAATCCACCCGACACCGTCTCAACTTTTCCCTTTATATCCACACAACTCGCGTGGGCTGACGAAATGCCAGAGACCCACATCGAGTGCACACAAACTCTGTGTGACTTGGAATTGTGGTTCTCTGTTAACGTATACAGTGACGTATATATTATGCAAATCTCGTCTTTCAGGTAAAGCTGCCTGTAAAGCAGATTTGAATAATTTCAAGGGAAAAATTGTTCCGGGGTCGGGTATCGATCCCGGGACCTCTGGTTGAACGTACCAGCGCTCTGCCAATTGAGCCACCCGGGAACTCCACCCGACACCGTCGCAACTTTTCCCTCTATATCCACACAACTCACGTGGGCTGACAAAATGCCAGAGACCCACATCGAGCGCACACAAACTCTGTGTGACTTGGAATTGTGGTTCTCTGTTAACGTACACAGTGACGTATATATTATGCAAATCTAGTCTTTCAGGTAAAGCTTCCTGTAAAGCAGATTTGAATAATTTCAAGGGAAAAATTGTTCCGGGGCCGGGTATCGATCCTGGGACCTCTGGTTGAACATACCAGCCCTCTGCCAACTGAGCCACCCATTCCATACTGTCTTACAGGCAAAGTAAACATTGCTGGTAGAGGAAGGGAAAAAGATAATTACTACTCAACCAATGGCAGAGGTTACATTCCAGATTTATCTTGAAGTTGAGGAGAGGCAGAATGCTTCAGACAGCCCAACTTGAAGATAAGCATAGGAACGTTACACACTATTGTAGAAAAAAATACTTTGGCAGATTATATATTATAATGTAAAGGTAGATCAATCCTGTAAGTGGAGTATATTGTCCAGAGTGCCTCGGTAGCTCAGTCGGCAGAGTGCTGGTTTGTGTGACTGAGGACTCGTATTCAAATTCTGATGTTGGTAAAGTCGTATTTGTGGTGAACAAGTTTCTTGAAGTTCTTCTCAAGGTTCTGCCATTTCCCTCGATCATTCCATCTTCACTTTCCATTTCAACAATATCTACCCAAAATGGTGCAAGGTGATGTAGTATTGCGACTGGTGCACACATGGCATCAGTCTAAATACACTCTTGGGTGATGAAAGGACATTCTAATGGGACTTTATTAGATAGAGTCTACGTGGCTGAATTGACAGATACATCATGAATCATGATATCTTAAAAAAATGGCCATTTGTGCTCAACAACCATTTCTACATAAAAGAGTGTGGTAAGACACAATAAATCTATTTGAGCCTGCAATACTAGCTTTCAGGATGCTTCTCCATATAGGAAAGACGAGGGGAATTGTTTGTGTGAGTGAAATTTTGTTGATTCTCTGAACTTATTTTTACGTGAAAAATTGACTATCCTATTGCGTGATCACAGAAGCTTCACTGCGTGTAATCGTTTTCAAACAGGAAGGGGAAAAGCAATAGTGGCTTATTAATGAGGAGAGGTCAAAATTGGATTTCACGTAAATCTGAAATATCAGAAAGTTTAGGAAGTTGTATCTATCTTCATATTCAGGTGAAAAAGATGGGCAGCGATTCTACTCCTACTTTTGTGATCAGTTGTAACAGCTTCTCAGCAATGAAAGAAGATAAATAGAAATTTTTTGTTATGAATATCTAGGAGTTTCAATAATTTTTACTATTTTTCACTCTGAAATTATACACCGAACTTAAGTCACTTTGTTGTTATTGTTGTTTTCTAATGCCAGGCGTTTGACAATAAAGTCATTTGACCTCTTGCACTCCAATATTTTTCAAAGATATTATCATGGCCAGCCACTGAAGCACAGATTTTGAGGTGTTCCGAATCCATTTCTTGGTTTGAGTTGCACAATGGGCAGTTAGGGGACTGATATATTCCAATTCTATGCAGGTGTTTGGCCAAACAATCATGGCCTGTTGCCAATCTAAATGCAGCTACAGACGATTTGCGTGGTAAATCGGGAATTAACTGTGGATTATGATGCAGAGAGTTCCATTTTTTCCCTTGGGATTGTGTTATCAAATTTTGTTTGTTGAAGTCTAAGTATGTAGATTTAATAAATCTCTTCACAGAGTAATACGTAGATTTAGTAACAGGTCTGTAAGTAGCAGTGCTGCCCTTCTTTGCTAAAGCATCCGCATTCTCATTTCCCAGGATTCCACAATGGGATGGTATCCATTGGAATACAATTCTTTTATTGAGTGATATTAATTGAGAGAGCATTTTAGTTATTTCTGCTGTTTGAGATGAAGGTGTGTGTTTAGAGACTATTGATAGAATAGCTGCTTTGTGCTGGCAACTATTTACTTACAGCTCCATGGCAAGTAGAACCAAACGTTTCTTGCATTCCTTGTTCAGTGCCTGTGAGAACGTAGCTGCAGGTTCCCATAGTCCCACCAATCAGTACAGGCTGTCCAGTCAATTGGTAGTCCACAGGAATCAAAGGATGATGTGGGGGAAAAGCACGCGTAGATCCCTGAATAAGATAAGTAATTACTTTTCAAATCAACTATCTTTAAAACATGTACTAGATGTCACTATCCATAGGACTATTTTATGAGAAAGTAAAACACTATAAAAATTTATACACACATATAAACTAATTTCAGAGTTAAGAACTAATGTAATGAATCACTATTGTAGAAATTATATTTAATTCTCTCATTCCTGTCGAAGTCTAGGAACTTAAATGATCATTAAGTACAAAATGTAACCTACCTTCCTATGTACCAACAGCGTCTTCTGTTTTCCATCCACAATATGCTCTTCAATTTTTGCAATATTATGCGAGACATCATATATGACATGCATGTCCAAATCGTCTGGTGTTAAGTGAAACTGTTTTGCAAATGCCTACAAAATATTATAGAAAAATTTAATGAAAATATACATTAAAAAGTTCAAAACAATTTATTTATATATAATTTGAATGCAGTTATAGCACATTCTAGTGTATATAGTCACGAAGCTCAATATGTAGTAAATATGCATCCATAGATAGTTGCTAACCACTAGGATCGCTACTATCGCCTCATTACAGACAATGCGAAATAGTACCGGCACAGTCTATTGTTCCTAGCACTCTCACAACTCAAGCTTCGTGACTGTATATACAGTGAAACTTGTGTAATTCGAACGTTTTTAATTCGAATTATTCTTTATTTCGAAGTTTTCCTTTGTCCCCTTGAATTTCCTATGGAAACAGTGCATAAATATCGTCTTTTATTCGAACATAATTTTGTTTAATTCGAAGAAAAAAAATCCAGAATGGACATGAGTTTTACAGTGAAATGTGGCAAAGGCGGAACGAGCCAGTACTATGACAAATTGACCTGACCATAGGGGTTGGAGGCTGGAACCGGGAATGCATTGTATCTCCTTTTCGGAGAAAGTGGTCCCAGTGCGGGTTGACAACCCTTGGAGTGTCATTCACCTCGAAAGTACAGTTACCGTACTCAGTTAAAACGGTCACTGTGCATTGCTTTTCACAAACTCCGAAACCCCGATCTTTCACTTCCGAGAGCTAAGAAGATTCATTGAGGGACACCAAAATGTGCATGGTTCTCTGTTTGATGCATTAAATAAACTGGAGGACTTTACAGTAACCCAGCAAATCAATAGAAAGAAGCAGACTAAAATCACATCCTACTTAACAAAGGCCTAGTAAGGTATGTTTTTTTTAACTACTGTATGTGTTGTGCATAAATGTTTACTAATTACCGTACTGTATTTATGTAATAGGCCTATCATTATACAGCACTATATTTTCTTGTATTATAATACCCTGTTGCCTTGAAATTTTATAGTAATACATAGTACATACAGTACACTTGTAGTTTGCCTTCTGCAGTACCATTTTTTTAATTCGAATTTTTCCATAATTCGAATTTTTTCTTATGCCCTTCAGATTCGAATTACACAAGTTTCACTGTACTAGACTATGGTTATAGTATACATTATTGCAATAAGTAATAAGGACTTATGTCACTTCCTTTCACATAAGTTGTTTCAACAAACCTTATGAATGTACATTTTAACAAGTCTTTAAAAAAAAAAAAAAAAAAAAAAAAAAAACGCGCGCGCGCGCACACACACACACACACACGCACGCACGCGCACGCACACACACGAGTAACGGTTAGCGTGAATGGCCGTGAAACTAGGTAGCCCAGGTTCGATTTCCGGTCAGGGCAAGATACCTGGTTGAAGTTTTTTTCGGGGTTTTCCCTCAACTCAATATAAGCAAATGCTGGGTAATGTTCAGTGCTGGACCCCGGACCCATTTCACCGGCATTATCACTTTCATCTTATTCAGATGCTAAATAACCTAAGATGTTGATAAAGCATCGTAAAATAACATACTAAAATAAAAAAAAAAACACACACACACATGCGCGCGCACGTATTTTGTTGCAAACAATATATTATTTTAATAACAATGAAGAAAAGTAATTTTGGGAACACCAGCTCCCTCAAATAATCTCCTATGTGACTTTCGACATCATAACTGCAGTCTTGCCTGAATATCAGATAGCCTTTCCTCTATTAATACTCTTCTTACTTCTTTCGTCTAATCCAAAAACCTTATTATGCTACTTCTGATAGAGTGCATGAACATACTGTATGTATTGGTTGGTACAGAAGAATTTCGATATCTGTGACGAAACTTAAGAAAAAGCACATTTTAATACGTTTGACAGAGTTTTTGTTCTGTAAATAAGTTTCCACCAAAATAATTCTCTGCCCAATACTGTACAAAACAGCTGTATTACATGACTGGATGGTCACGTGTTCCTGCTTCTCCATAAGGTTGAATCAGATAATATGGGAGCAGAGGCTGATAGCTTAATGTAATGACGCACACTGTAACCAGTCCCAAACTGTAAATGTATCTTTATGTAGTTGCTTATGAATAATAAATATAATTAATCAGAGGTAAAGGATGCATAAGCTTTAACCAATCTAAATTCTGTGAATCTAAAACATCTCTCTCCCTGGGAATAACAACATTTTTCATAAAAGTCACAAACATACTCAGTATATTTCAACACAATTATAATTATTACGTATTTATATTAGCATAGAGGTGTAAAACTCCTTGTAAACCATTACTCTTTCCAATTTTTTGGGAGGTTATTTTACAATGCTTTATCAACTGCTATGATTATGTAGCATCTGAATGAAATGAAGGTGATAATGCCGGTGAAATGAATCCAGGGTCCAGTGCTGAAAGTTACCCAGCATTTGCTCTTAATGAGTTGAGGGAAAACCCCAGAAAAACCTCAACCAGGTAACTTGTCCCAACCAGGATTTGAACCTGGGTCTGCTTGTTTCACGGTCAGGCATGCTAACCATTACTCCACAGCGGTGGACTTACCTCTATAACTTCATTATATCAGACACACAATTACCTGTCTGCTAAGGAAAGTCATAGAGCTTCGATTAACCCATGCAAAATTAGCAGCAGCTGCCATTGATTTCAGGTAGTCCTGGCCTTCGGGAGATTTGATGTGGGCACAGGCTAGTTGCCGGTCATTTGTCTCAATGTTATCACGTTTCATGGCTTTCTCCATCTGCACTAAGGCATCTGAAACACAAATGATTTACACTCGATTCTTAGGTTACCTACTTCACATCAAAGGCAATGCCAAAATTGTTATTTTCTGTATTTTATGATTACTGTAAAATTTTACAAAAATACGCCCAACTTCTCTAAAGATTAAAAAAAAGAAATCTATGATTTAATTCTACTTACTAGCGGTAGAAGATCTAGCACCAAAAAAAAAAAAAAAAAAAAAAAAAAAAAAAAAGCATTTTATACAATCATACACAAAAACACAAAAATATTTTAAAACAAAAACTATTTAATTTAAATGATTTAATAATGAGTAATTTATGTAAATGAGAATGAAAGAAAAAAAACAGAAATACTTCCTGAAAATATATCTCACACACTCTTCATCCATCATAAATATCACAATGGGGATTGAACCTTCTTCTCTCTACTGAAATTACGACTACCAATGAAAGAATGAATGAATTTATTTATTCATTTAAAATACTTAGTGACAGGGAAAAAGCAAAAGAAAAAAAGAAAATATCTTTCTACACCATAAATATTACAAAATCTATTGGAAACTGAAGAGTTGTTTGCTGACCCTCACCATGAATGAATGAATAAATAAATAAATAGATGCAAAGAAAAGAAGAGCAGGTGAAAAAAAGAGGAGGAAGGTGGGGCATACATGTGTGTCCTGATTAAGTTTTTCGAGTTTTTTAACAATTCAGTTCCTTTATTATTTTGCGAATGATATTAATGCTTATAGTTTAATTTCTGAACTATTATTAAAAAAAATTACATAAGACCCTGCTTCATGGTTCATTCATATGTAACAAATGTTTATTACTATCAACAGTAACAAGATATCTTTCATGGATTACCTCCTCTGTCTGGACTTCGGCAAATTTACAACGAAAGAAATATAAATTTCCCTTAACAAAACTTTTCTCTAAGTCGATATTACTTCAGCTATCTGAAGTTATTTTATTTTACATGCTACAAAAAATCACTTCTGAAGTTAAGTCAGCTATTAAAGACATTGTATCAACGACTAGGATAATTAGTGTCAATAGAATTAGCAATAGGGAGACAACATGAGACCTAGGATTCACTATTGGATTACTTGACATTTGCTCTACAGTTGGGGAAACATCAGGAAAAAAAACCAACAAGGTAATCAGTCCAAGCGGGAATCGAACCCATGCCCAAGTGCAGCTCCTGATCAGAAGGCAAACTTGCTACCACCTGAGCTACACTGGTGGCCTGAAGTGAAGTTTCACTGTTGTGTTTTTTTAATTTGAAAAAAAAAGACCCATTCATCGTTTTACTAAAAATTATTATTTTTCACTAAAAAATTAAGCTATTATTTTTCACGTGCATCATTCCTGATAATTTAATTGTAGATACTGAATATGAACAAAATCCGTACAATAGTTTATGCCATTTTTGCAGTATCACTGACAGTACAAATATGAATTTACATGAAAATCTCAAAATCGACTTTTCATAGCATCACAATGCTTTCCCTATATATTTCATATAATGAGAAGATAAAGAAATAAAGGGGAAGAAGAAGAAAACAAAAAGAGGGTGAAAAAAGAAATTAAAAACAGCAATAGAAAATCAAAAGACGATTCTTTTTTAAACCTGTAGCAACTTGATGTCCAAATCCTCGGCTGCCAGAATGGATCATGACACAGATCTGTCCTTGCATTTCAATACCCATCTTACTAGCAGCCCATTTGTCATAGATTTCATCAACGACTTGTATCTCAGCATAGTGATTTCCTGCTCCCAGTGTTCCCAGCTGTGGCAGTCCTCGTTTCTTGGCTCGCATGCTCACTTTTGATGGGTCTGCATTTAACATCCTGCCATATTCCTCACAGTGCTCCTTATCTTCTGCCCAAATGTATCCTGAATAGAGAGAGGAAATGTAGAGAATAAGGAAATACACCACACACATTGCCTCCTGAAATATTGTTTCTTTCTTTTGTATTATTTACATGTGTATAACACATTGCTGCCCTAATGGCTCAAGTATCAACTTTTCACAACAGAGATCTCAATAAAATTCAAATTCTGGCGAGTAGGAGTGGATTTTGTGATGTACAGAAAATATTATCACAGATTTTCTCGAACTCTCCTGCGTCCCTTGATGTCACTCCACTATTATTATAAATAGATTTCTCTCCACGGGGCGTACTGCATGTAATGTCTAAGATAGCAAAATGATCTACAACTCTGGCATGTTATTTCTAAAGGAGGATGCTTAAGTCAGTGAAATTCGCAATGCACTTGTCATTTGGAAGGGACGGAAAATGTATACATTACAATGTACAAACCTTCTCGTAAAGACCAGTCCATGCCCATTTCAAGAGCTTCTTCCAGATCTCTAGCATTCATGGGGATGATGCCCTTGGATCCAACTCCCACTGGTATGTGATCAAACATGCTCTGTGCCAACTGCTCCTAGATTTAATAATAATAATAATAATAATAATAATAATAATAATAATAATAATAATAATAATAATAATAATATTGATATTTTGTAATAAGTGATATATCACAATGCTATTAATAATTTCAGTATTATGACAACTGAAAGAATCAAGCAGATGTTGATTGTCACAGTAATCTGGTCTTCCCCTCTCCTGATAATCAATCTTCAGGTACCTTTATGATTTCGCCAGTAAATTATATTTCACATTGCCAAACAACTTTTAGTAATTTACAATCAAATGCCAGAATTATTTAACATTCTTACTGTGGACATTCTGATCATCATATCATTGCTTGTAAAGTACTTAATACCATTAAGTGCAACTCGTGATTTCATCCAAACTCAGTGGCAAATTGACTGTTTGCTGTAATAATTTCCAAGTTAACTTCATGGCACTGTAAAACTGTTCTTTCTCTGTTAACCACGAAGTCTGAGTTGCAAGTAAGCAATAGATATTATATGGGAAGCACTGACAATTATTTTGATGTAAGTTTTAAATAGCCTACAATATCTATTCAGAACACTTTTACATGCACGTGTTATTTTTAAAACATTTTCCTTTCAATTTAGCAGTCAACACTTTAAGTGCTGAGTTACCTTCTTATATCCTCTTCTAAACTGAATATTCCAGTGATGCCAGCTAATTATAAATAGAATATTTTACTCACTTTAACTGGTAGGACATCTTTTTCATGGAGATTTGTCCTCAACAGCCGTACTCCACAATTGATGTCAAATCCTACCCCACCAGGAGACACTACTGATTTAGGATCATTCATATCAAATGCTGCCATATTTCCTGTAGTAAAATTAGAATTAATTATTATAAGTTGTTTGTCGTAGTCATGCTTTGGTTGATTCTTATTTCTGAATACTGTATAATCTAATTTCACTAAAAGGCTACTGCATACGCATTTTTTGTAACTTCACTTTCGGGAAACAAGCTTTGTATTTTCCACGTCTCGTTTTAAGATTCAAAATTCTGTCCAAGACTCACTTTTCTAATCTCTTCACATTGATAACATCGAGAACTGGCAGGTCCTGTGAAACTTGTAATGAACAACGTCTTCGAGTACAACAACTGTTCTGTGTAACAGGCTCCATGAAACTATTTATAAATTTATCATTCTTTAAAATTATTTACGGGGTGAAGAAGGGATAGTGACGCGAAACATACAGCCTCTCCTATCCAAATGCCATCCTCACCTTCCCGTGGTCCACCCTGTTTCTACCAACGAGGAAATGGCGACCGAGTCACAGTGGTATAACTGTTTCATCAAATGCAGAGGAAATGCTGCATTACAAGCCTGTCCAGAGGCTAAAAGTGGCAGCCCCACTACTGGACTACCTAACGATAAGGCTAGTAACCTATCTTAGGGAAAACTACATTACTTTCAAGCCTCAAACAAGCAGTATAAGGATAGATAATTTGATGACAACCCAGAGCAAGTCAACGGTTAAACGAAATTGGAAAAAACAAAATATGTTCACATACGCTACTTGGAATGTTAGAGGGATCAATCATAAAGAAGAAGAACTAGATGAAATATTGAATAAAAAGCAGATTAAAATAGCAGCAATAACAGAAACAAAAAAGAAACTAAAAGGTACAACTGAAACAAAAAACTACATAATCATATATAATGGTGTTAATAAGAAGACAAGAGCACAGGCCGGAGTAATGATTTGGATTCATAAATCAATAAAAAACAAAATAAACAATTATACATACTGGAATGAAAGAATATTAGAAGTACAACTCCAGATAGGAAGAGGCAAACTAACTTTCTTTAGTCTTTATGCTCCAGAGGAAGGAAGAGTTGAAGAAACTGAATTGTTTTATGCCCAGTTGCAAGAAATTTTGAATAAAGTAAATAAAAATAATTACATATTATTAGCCGGAGATTTAAACGGTAGAATAGGCAACATCGAAATAAAAAATACCATAGGAAAATTTGGAGAACCTACCATAAACAATAATGGAGAAAAAGTAAGAGATTTTGTATTATACAATGAAATGAAAATCATGAATTCATTTTACAACCATAAAGATATTCATATGTATACATGGTCAGCACGTGGCTCAAAATCTATCATAGATTATTTTATAGCAAATAGAAAATTATCCGAATTGTTTTTAGATGTCAAGGTCTTCAGAGGAAGTGACATTGGATCAGATCATTACCTTGTATTAGCAAAAGTGAGATATACACCAAGATGGCTACATTTAACAAAGATAAATTCCCCCAAAAAAGAATTAATGCGTTACAAAATTAGATTAATCCATGACGACAGTGTACGCTGGCTTTATCAAAAAAGACTTGAACAAAAAATGTTAGAAATACCTGAAGATGAAGACATTCACAAAGAATGGGAAAATATTAAAACTCAAATATCACAGGCAGCCACGGAGAGCATCGGAAAATATAAGGCTTTCACACAAAAGAAAAAATTAAGATCTTGGGATGATGAAATTAAGAAGATCATAAAAAATAAAAATATAGCTTATAGAAAATACCTTCAAACAAAATCCGTTAATGATGAAATAGATTATAAACATAAAAGGGCGATAGCTAACAGAGAAATTAGAAAACGACACAGGCAATCATGGAAAGAGTTTATATCTTTTTTAGAAACTGACATTTATAAAATGAAACCCAATACATATAAAATTTTAAAATACATGAACAGAGACATAAAGGAATCCGCCAAGATAAACCCTTGCCCCAAAATAGAAACATTCCTAGACTTTTACAAAAACTTATGGAACAATCCTACTTTTGATTCAAAATTCTGGGACACAAAAAACCCAGATGAACAATGCATTACAAAAGAAGAACTACAAGAAGCATTAAAGAAGACGAAAAATAGTAAATCACCTGGAGAAGATAACCTAAATTCAGAATTGTATAAATATGCAGGAGATCTATTTCAAGAAAGATTACTAAGATTTCTAAACAGAATATATCTGACTGCCACTTTACCGGAAGAATGGAAAAATAGTGTAATTATTCCCATATATAAAACAGGAGATAAACAGAATGTTGAAAACTATAGAGGGATTAGTATCCTCAACACATGTTATAAGATATTTAGTAGGATTTTAAATGAAAAATTAAAAAAACATGCTGAAACTTTCCTTCTGGAGTGTCAAAATGGCTTTAGAAAAGGAAGATCATGTGTAGATCCATTATTTAGTATCAAACTATTGTTGGAAAAAAGAAGAGAATTTAATTTAGAAACCCATATAGCTTTTATTGATTTTGTGAAAGCTTTTGATAAAGTCCGAAGAGACCTTTTATTCGACATATTACAAGAAAAATATATTCCAAATTTGCTATTCCAAAATATAATAGAAATCTACACGGACAGCAAAATAAGTGTCAAAATAAATAACTGTATATCCGAAAGAAAATTAGTTAATAATGGAGTTCGACAAGGTTGTCCACTATCACCAACTTTATTTAATATTT